>NW_016107924.1:513009-515210 GCF_001604975.1 Cebus imitator | reverse complement strand
AAAAAAAAAAAAAAAGAAGAAGAAGAAGGTAAAGCTGATAAGACTACTAAACCTTGAAATTTATTTCACATTTATTCCTTTTCAGACTAAAGATTTGAACAGCTTTTCTTTTCTACCTTTGAGATGTATACTTGGGAGAGTAAAGTCAATTGACCTTTTGGAATGACTGGTTAGAATGAAAACAAGAGTCTTCCCCAAATTCAGTAATAAAACTAATGGGTAAGGAATCAGTAAGGTTTACTGCTGTTCCTGCTGGAAATGGCACAAGACTGATTTCCTTTTTCCTTAGCCCGAGATTACCACTGAATATGTTAGCGCCCTCTTCGGGTGTAACATGGGTGCTGCAGCCAGCATCCTAAATAACACGGGCAAGAAATAGGTAATTGAATAAAATTTTAAAATAAATACCTTCAGGTTTTTAAAATAAAAGTAATATGGCCACATTACAGAAAATTTGGAAAATAAAATGAAGGAATCACTCGTAATTCCACCAGCAATATAAACACTCTTGGTGCAGATATTCCTTGTCAGATGTTTTATATAATATAATGAAGAAATTAGTAATTTTACTTATGTAGTGAATCATGAAAAGAGAAAAAAGTAAGGTCTTTTAAATGAAAAAAATTTTAAGTGGTATAATATTAAAGATAAAGTTATAACCTGAAAAGTAAGGGAACACTGACTTCATTCTTTTGAGAATATTTTTGGCTTTTTATTTTTCAAGTACCTGTTGAACTAGCTTGGGTCACTTCCCTGTAGGACCTTAGGAAGAGACTCACCAAGGCTTCATTCTGTCTCTATAAGGTTGTGCACTAGTGTGGCAGTTTGTTAGCCCATTGCCTCACGTTACTCTCTTCTGTTTTAGAGCACCCAAGATACACATAGCACACCCAGTAAAAAGGACATTCCCTGTCAATATCAGTGGCTCTCTTCAGTAGTGATTCTCTACCTGACACACATCAGAATCAAGCAATAATTTGTTCATAGCTTGAAAAAGGTGACATGCACCATCCCGGGAGTCAGGGCCTACTCCCCATCTGTCCTTTGTCCCATCTCACACCCAGCTAAGAGCCACTGACTTAGACAGTCATCTCTAAAGAGTCTGCTCATAGAAGGTAAATTTAAGTAACAAAAATGTTTAAGACTCTTAATCAAAAGATTTTATTTTTTCTGATAGATTGAAAAAGATAGACTTTGGCCGGGCATGGTGGCTCATGCCTGTAATCTCAGCACTTTGGGAGGCCGAGGCAGGCGGATCACGAGGTCAAGAAATCGAGACCATCTTGGCCAACATGGTGAAACCCCATCTCTACTAAAAGTACAAACAATTAGCTGGGTGTGGTGTCAAGCGCCTGTAGTCCCTGCTACTCGGGAGTCTAAGGCAGGAGAATTGCTTGAACCCGGGAGGCAGAGGTTGCAGTGAGCCAAGATCACACCATTGCAGTCCAGCCTGAGTTGGGAGCGAGACTCTGTCTCAAAAAAAAAGGAAAAGACTTTAGCCCTGATTGAGTGTAGTTGATAAGGGAAAAGGAAGAATGAACCCTATTTCTGTATTTGTCTTGGGTTTCTGAGTGGCTGGTAGAACTATTTTCTGATCAGGGAAGAGTGTCACTCAAAGATGAAGTTTTCTTTGATGTGTGGAATTTGAGGTGTTGAGATGCCTCAAAGTGACCTCTTCTGTTTCTGCAGCTTCAAATTACCGCCTGCATGTTGATAACTCCCAAATCTATACTCTGTGCTGGTCTGGTCTGCCCCATAGGTGATAAATCGTACTGGCTTTACCTCCTGGTCCTCTGCCTCCGTATATCCTTTACACACTACTCTATTCAATCATTGCTCTGTTAGTGCAATCCTTTTTCATAGAAAAGCTTATATGGAGGTTTATACATAGAAAATAGATTTGGTTAATAAGGCCCTTTCTGATCTCCCCATCTTAGTTTTGTTTTTTTTTTTTTTTTTAGACAGAGTCTTACACTGTCACCCAGGCTGGAGTGCAGTGGCGTGATCTTGGCTCACTGCAACCTTTGGCTCACTGCAACCTCTGCCCCCTGGCTTATTTATTTATTTATTTATTTATTTTGTATTTTTAGTAGAGACAAGGTTTCACCATGTTGACCAGGCTGGTCTCAAACTCCTGACCTCGTGATCTGCCTGCCTTGGCCTCCCAGAGTGCTGAACCACTGCGCCCTCCTTTTTTTTTT
>NW_016107924.1:500058-507534 GCF_001604975.1 Cebus imitator | reverse complement strand
TCTTTACATATCTTCTTTGGAGAGATGTCTGCTCAGATCCTTTGCCTATTTTTCAGTTGGGTTATTTTCCTTTTTGTCATTGAATTATCTATCTAATTCTTTATGTATTAAATATATTCTGGACACAAATACCTTATCAGATATATAATTTGCAAGTATATTCTCATTCTGTGCATTTTCTCATCACTTTCTTGATGATACCACAAAGGTTTTTAATTTTGATGTCAAATTTATCTTATTTTATTTTATTTTTTTGTCATTTATGTTTTTGGTGTCACAACTACGGGACTATTGCCTAACCTAAGGTCATGAAGATTTGCACCATATTTTCTTCTAAGAATTTTAAGACACTTTCTGAAACAAGGATTTCACATCATTTTCTTATTCCACACACCTTCTTTATCCACTTGACCCACCCCAGCTGATAACTTTGGTTTCTTTTCGTTGAGAAAATAGAAGTGTTTCATAAGGAAATTTCTCCTTTAATCGTCAGATCCGTAACATTTCTTTGCCCTTCAGGCTGGTCTCACACTCCTGATCTCAAGTGATCCTCCTGCCTTGGCCTCCCAAAGTGCTGGGATTACAGGCATGAGCTGCCATGTCCAGCTGTTTCATTGCTTTTCATCCCTCACTAGAACATAAGTAAGGATTTCATTTGCCTTATTCAGTGTTCTGTTGTATTCCTGGCTCCTAGCACTTGCCTGGTACATGATAGGCACTTAATAAAACTTGATGAAGAGACCAGGTGCAGTTGCTTATGCCTGTAATCCCAGCACTGTGGGAGGCCAAGGAGTTCAAGACCAGCCTGGCCAACATGGTCAAACCCCGTCTCTACTAAAACTACAAATATTAGCCAGTTGTGTAATGCACACCTGTAGTCCCAGCTACTCGGGAAGCTGAGTCAGAATTCCTTGAACCCAGGAGGTGGAGGCTGCGGTGAGCGGAGATTGAGCCACTGCACTCCAGCCTGGGCAACAGAGTGAGACTCTGTCTCAGAAAACAAACAAAAACTTTATGAAGGAAGGTAAAGGTGGGAAAGGAAGTAAAGACAATACATTAAAAAATAAAGAATTTCCTGTTGTTAAAAAGTAGTTCTCCATTGATTACCAGGGGGATACATTCAGAGAAACATGTCATTAGGTGATTTCATCATTGGGCAAATACCATAGGTAATTTACATAAACCTAGAAGGTATACTACTACATATCTATGCAATACGGTATCATCTATTGCTCCTAGGCCACAAATCCATACAGCATGTTACACTATATTGGATACTGTAGGCAGTTGTGACACATGCCTAGTATTCGTGCATCTAAACATTGAAAAGGTACAGTAAAAATATGGTATTATAATCTTATGGGATCACGTTCACAAATGTGGTCCCTTGTTGTCCACGTGTCATTTAGTGTATTACTGTACTATACTCAGGTAGCTGGAACAGGTAAATGAAAATAGAAGAGAATGAAAAGAAAATTTCTGCTGGGCTCACACCTGTAATTCCAGCACTTTGGGAGGCAAAAGTCAGTGGATTGCTTGAGCTCATGAGTTCGAGATCAACATAGGCAACATGACAAAACCCTGTCTCTACAAAAAATAGAAAAATCAACCTGGCATAGTGGTGCACGCCTGTAGTCCTAGCTGCTCAGGAGGCTAAGATGGGAGGATGGCTTGAGCCCAGGAGGCAGAGGTTGCAATGGGTGAAGATTGTACCACTGCACTGCAGCCTGGGTGATGCAGCCTGGGTGATATAGCCAGACCTTGTTTCCAAAAAAAGAAAGGAAAAAAAAATTTCATGGACACAAACCATGCAGCCTCTTGTTGGTTATGAAATAAACACTAGAGGGCTGGGCGTGGTGTCTCATACCCGAAATCCCAGCACTTTGGGAGGCTGAGGCAGGTGGATCACCTGAGGTCAGGAGTTCACGACCAGCCTGACCAAAATGGTGAAACCCCATCTCTACTAAAAATACAACAAGTAGACGGGCATAGTGGCAGGTGCCTATAATCTCAGCTACCCTGGAAGCTGAGGCAGGAGAATCGTTTGAACCAGGAGATGGAGGTTACAGTGAGCTGAGATGGTACCATTGTGCCCCAGCCTGGCAACAAAAGCGAAACTTTGTCTCAAAAAAGAAAAAAAAGGAACTAGTGTAAGCCTAGTGGTTTCATATTTTAAACTATTAGCACCTGCCTCATTTTTCACTTTTTCTTCATATTTTTCATCCTCCTCTTCTCCAAGGTATTAGAGAGGGAAAAGTTTTTCAAAAACGATGCCAGTTTCCTTCCTTTGGTGTTCTATACTTGGAATCCCTTAGTCTTCTGTGGTCAATAGAGTCATTCGTAAAAAGTTGACTAGTTTAAGGGGAATTATTAGGAAATAAATGGTTTTGCTATCTTTTGGTCATTAGTTTGGCCCCATGTTTAAACATTCAGTAACAACTGTGAAGAGCCTGTTAACAAATAAAATAGTAGGTGCTCAGAAGAAAAATAAAGCCATTGAAGGGAACTGAAAGCGGGAGATGTTGGTTAGGGTGGGCAGTGTCTGAGGAAGTAGCCCTGCGCCAAGACCTGAATGAAGTAAAGGGACAAGCCATGGGGAGTTGGGGAAGAGCATTCCAGACAGAGGCTTGATGTGTTGAACCATCTTTTCCAAGCTCTTCCTCCGTTACCTCTTTTCAGTCAGTATGTCCCTTTTCTATCCTAGATCATAATTTCACCATTTATCTTAAGGCTGAGCCCAGGGCCTATACTATTACACAGGTTGTTTACTGCACACATCTAGGGGCACCATTTACACTTATCTTTTTAGGTTTGAATATTTCTTACGACAGTTTTCCAGCAGATGGCAGTAACATGCATGAGGACAGTGTAGCTTCTTCTAACTTGCACAAAGGTGTTTATTGAGACAGAGGTCTCACTCTATCGCCCAAGCTAGAGTGCAGTGGTGCGATCTCAGCTCACTGTAACCTCCACCTCCCAGGTTCAAGCGATTCTCCTGCTTCGGCCTTCCAAGTAGCTGGGATTACAGGTGTGCGCCACCATGCCCGGCTAATTTTTGTGTTTTTAGTAGAGACTGGGTTTCGCCATGATGGCCAGGCTGGTCTCAAACTTCTGACCTCCAGTGATCCGCCTACCTTGGCCTCCCAAAATGCTGGGATTACAGGCGTGAGCTGCTGTACCCAGCCTAAAGGTAGAAATTTGATTTGCATTTAGGCACCTGTCCTCTTTATTCCTGCCCCCCAACCCTCGTTTTTTTAAGAGACGAGGTTTCACTGTGTTAGGATGGTCTCGATCTCCTGACCTCATGATCTGCCCTCCTTGGCCTCCCAAAGTGCTGGGATTACAGGCGTGAGCCACCACGCCCAGCCTTTATCCCTTTTCCTTCTCTGATATACATCAAGGTCCTTTTCTCCCTGGGTCCCATCCTTATCCTGTAAGCTTTCTCTTCCTGTCTTTCAAATATTTTTAATTCATAGAAGAATTACAAGTGTGCTACAAGGAACTCCTGTATAATCTTAACCTAGTTTAGTTCACCAGTTGTTAACATTTGGCCACCACATGTGCTTTATCACTCCTTCCCTCTCATTATAGATAGATGTTTTTTTCCTGAACCATTTGAGAGCTGATTGCAAACATTCTGCCTCTTTACACTTACTTTGGAGTGTGTTCCCTTTGAACAAAAACATTTTTGTTTGTTTTACATAAACAACAAAAGTTATTGTTAAGGAAATTTAACAGTAATTTAGGAAATTGTACATTGATAACAGTACTTTTATTAATTATATAGTCCACATTTAAATTTTGTCAGTTGTACCAATGATGTCTTTATAGCTGTGTTTACTCCTTATCCAGAGTCTGGGATCACACTTTCTGCCTCATCCTGTCTCCGTACTCTCCTTTAATCTGAGAATTAAGATTAAAAGAAGTAACTTCCTCAGCCTTTCTGTGCCTTTCATACCATTGATATTTTTGAAGACTACAGGCCAGTTGTTTTGTAGAATATTTCTCAATCTGGGTTGGTCTGGTGTTTTCTTATTAGATGCAGGTTACATATTTTGGGTGGGAATACCATAGAAGTGATGTTGTGTCCTCCTCAGTGCATGCACTGTGGCCAGAGGCACATGGTATCGGTTTGTTCTACTGCTGATGATGTCAGCCCTCTAAGTCTTCTATGTTGAAACTTTTCTTGTAGTTACATGAACTCTTAAGGTGTATATACTTAAACTCTGACTATAGGAATTCTCCTGCTTATAGGAATTCACTCTTAAGCAGGCAGCATTCTATTAAGTTCTTCTGTTCAGTCTCAGTTCAATCAGGTGAACCCGAGTTGCCTCCCAATTCTTTCTGTCCTTTGCAGCATCACTCTCTGGGACTCCTGGGTTCCCATCAGAAGTCACAATAGCTTTTCTTTCTCCTAGTAAGTTGCATCCCTTGCCAGACTCTTTCAATCAGTGATCACTTCTTATGTACAATCAGTCTTTTTGAGACGGAGTTTCACTCATGTTACCCAGGCTGGAGTGCAATGGCGCGATCTCGGCTCACCGCAACCTCCGCCTCCTGGGTTCAGGCAATTCTCCTGCCTCAGCCTCCTGAGTAGCTGGGATTACAGGCACGCACCACCATGCCCAGCTAATTTTTTTGTATCTTTAGTAGAGACGGGGTTTCACCATGTTGACCAGGATGGTCTCGATCTCTTGACCTCGTGATCCACCCGCCTCGGCCTCCCAAAGTGCTGGGATTACAGGCTTGAGCCACCGCGCCCGGCCAATCAGTCTATTTTTATAGTGTTTTATTGGTTTCAAGTTAAGGTTCTTTGGCTCTAGGAAGGTTAGTCTTCAAATAAATGGTTTCAGAAGAGAGTTGTATAGCTGAATGTGGCGAGGAACTAGGTACCCGCAAGTGAACTTGAATCATACCCAGGTTCATTTTATCCCAAATCACAGTCTTCTGAGCTAACCTCATTTGGATTAAAGTATTGACTGCATGTCATTTACAATGTCTGAGCCTTCTGTATTCCTTAAAACAACTCTAGGAAGTAGATTTCATTTTCTTCATTTTTCAGATGAGGAAATGGAGGGTTGGAAAGGTTAAAGTGATATGGCAAGAAATTACCAGGACTCAAACCCATGTATCTCCAACTCCAAAGCCCCTGCTCTGTCTTGAGAGCAGAGAGTGGGTGGTAGCAAAGTCCTCTAGCTATTTGTGGTGAAGTTAGCCTTCACAGACTAAAATGCAAAAGATAATGTTGGCCAGGCGCAGTGGCTAACGCCTGTAATCCCAACATTTTAGGAAGCCAAAGCGAGCAGATCACTTGAGGTCAAGAGTTGAGAACAGCCTGGCCAATATGGTGAAACCCTGACTCTGTCTCAAAAAAAAAAGTAATGTCATTGCTAGATTAGAGGTGATTGCCGGCAGCTACCACTGAGAGATTTCGAGGTGTCTTTAAACCAGGACCATCCTGGGCAACTAGATCTTATGGTTCAGGACATCCAGCCTGGGAAAATCTAAGTACTTGTACTTAAACCCATTTCCTGACATAATTATTAATAGTGCCCCGCTCACGTTTTTTTTGAAACAGAATATTATTCTGTCGCCCAGGCTGGAGTGCAGTGGCACAATCTCGGCTCACTACAACCTCCGCCTCTCAGGTTCAAGTGATTTCTCGTGCCTCAGCCTCCCAAGTAGCTGTGATTTAAAGCATGTGCCACTGTGCCCAGCTATTTTTTATATTTTTAGTAGAGACAGGTGTCTCTCACCATGTTGGCCAGGCTGGTCTTGAACTCCTGGCCTCAAGTGACCCGCCCGCCTCGGCCTCCCAGTGTGCTGGGATTGCAGGCGTGAGCCACCGTGCCCAGCCAGCCCCGCTCCCTTTGTTGTTGGTGGTGTTGTTTTTGAGACAGAGTTTTGCTCTGCTCTGTCACCCAGGCTGGAGTGCAATGCTGTGATCTGGGCTCACTGCAACCTCTGCCTCCCGGGTTCAAGCGATTCTCCCACCTCAGCCTCCCAATTAGCTGGGACTACAGACACACACCACCATGCCCAGTTAATTTTTGTATTTTCAGTAGAGACAGGGTTTTGCCACGTTGGCCAGGTTGGTCTCTAACTCCTGACCTCAGGTGATCCGCCCGCCTTGGCCTCCCAAAGTGCTGGGGTTACAGGCATGAGCCACCGTGCCCGGCCCCCACTCACTTTTAGAGCACTGCTGCTTGTACAGGCAGTGCTCACGCCTATAATCGCAGCACGGGGGGAGGCCAAGGCAGGTGGATCGCCTGAAGCCAGGAGTTCAAGACTAGCCTGGGCAACATATTGAGACCCTGTCTCTACAAAAAAGAAAAAATGTACCTGGACATAGTGGCGCATACCTGTAGTTCCAGCTACTTGGAGGCTGAGGTAGGAAGTTTGCTTGAACCCAGGTTTAAAGGCTACAGTGAGCAGTCATAGTGCCACTGCACTCCAACCCTTGTGACAGAGTGAGACCCTATCTCAAAAAGGGGAGGAGAAGGGGGTATTGTGGCTTGGATAATTATATGGTCCCCTATCCATAATCCTTCCTGAATTCTTTTCAGATTAACATGGAGACTGGTGTTTCTGTGTAATTAGCACTAATAGAGTTTGGTCTATTTTTATTAACTACTTTCTTTGCCTCTGTCCCAGTTTCTACTCTGGGGCCAAAGTTAGCTTTGGTTTTATAGTCTGTTCACCCAACTAATGTATAGGCATGGTTTGCTTAATTTAGTTAACAGCAAGATTTTGCCACACCTGCTTTATCATCCTTTCTGCCAAAAAAAAATTTTTTTTTTCAAGATGGAGTCTCACTCTGTCACCCAGGCTGGAGTGCAGTGGTGCAATCTCAGTTCTCTGCAACCTCTGCCTCCTGGGTTCAAGTGATTCTCCTGTCTCAGCCTCCCCAGTAGTTGGGACTATAGGCGTGCGCCACCACACCCAGCTAACTTTTGTATTTTTAGTAGAGACGGGGTTTCACCATGTTAGCCAGGATAGTCTCGATCTCCTGACCTCGTGATGCAACTGCCTCAACCTCCCAAAGTGCTGGGATTACAGGCGTGAGCCACTGTGCCCGTTCCCCACCCCCACCACCTTTTTTTTTTTGAGACAGTTTTGCTTATATTGCCCAGGCTGGAGTACAATGACATGGTCTCGGCTCACCACAACCTCTGCTTCCCAGGTTCAAGTGATTCTCCTGCCTCAGCTTCCCAAGAAGCTGGGATTACAGGCATGCACCACCACACCTGGCTAATTTTGTATTTTTAGTAGAGACGGGGTTGAACTCCCAACCTCAGGTGATCTGCCCGCCTCAGCCTCCTAAATTGCTGGGATTACAGGCATGAGCCACTGCACCCAGCAAAATATTTAACTTAAATGACTCTTTACCCCAATATACCCCCATAGCTGAAATAAGCTCTTAAGTTTTTATAAACCTATTCTTTTTTTTTTTTTTTGAGACGGAGTTTCTCTCTT
>NW_016107924.1:494611-499880 GCF_001604975.1 Cebus imitator | reverse complement strand
GTAGAGACGGGGTTTCACCATGTTGACCAGGAGGGTCTCGATCTCTTGACCTCGTGATCCACCCGCCTCGGCCTCCCAAAGTGCTGGGATTACAGGCTTGAGCCACCGCGCCCGGCCTATAAACCTATTCTGAAACCTAATCAGTATAGCAGAAGAACCTTTTGCCACGTGAGTCATCACTCGTGACGTAATTTGATTTTCATTTATAAGATTCTCTTAGAGCCAGGTACAGTGGCACACACCTGTAGTCCAGCTACTCAGGAGGAGGCAGGATGATTACTTGAGCCCAGAGTTCCAGGCCAGCCTGGGCAACGTAGTGAGACCCCATCTCTTTAAAAAAACAAAACCAGATTCTCTTGAAGTGGGACATAGCTGTATTTCTGTGCTAATGTGAGGCTCCACAGGTATGCAAGACATAGTGGCTCTGGGTTTTCTTATAACTTGTATTTCCTTTTCTTTTGTCAGTGCACGATCTGATTTTCTGGCGAGATGTGAAGAAGACTGGGTTTGTCTTTGGCACCACACTGATCATGCTGCTTTCCCTGGCAGCTTTCAGTGTCATCAGTGTGGTTTCTTACCTCATCCTGGCTCTTCTCTCTGTCACCATCAGCTTCAGGGTCTACAAGTCTGTCATCCAAGCTGTACAGAAGTCAGAAGAAGGTCATCCATTCAAGTGAGTTGAAGTCTTAAAAGCAACAGTCTACATTTTAGTGGAAGGGTTCACTGAGGCCGATAAGTATAAAACTCAGACCTGACCAAAAATCATGAATTATGGGGCCTAATGCAGCTGATTGGTGGCATGAAGCATTCCCTGGAAACCTTGAAATCACCTTAAGAAGTGGCCAAGTTAGGAGCCAGAACTTTTTGACAAATTAAAGGCTGATACTTGAAGTTCAAAGAGGGAGTCCTTGAAGGGAGTCCTTCATAGAGGACTCTAAATTCTTGAGCAGGGCAGGGAAAGCAGAGCACCTAGAGCAGTGTTCAGTTAGATGAGGTCCTGAGTGCATGGTTTTATTTATTTTTTAATTTTTTTTTGGAGACAGAGTCTCACTGTGTTGCCAGGCTGGAGTGCAGTGGCATGATCTTGGCTCACTGCAACCTTCACCTCCTGGGTTCAAGCAATTCTCCTGCCTCAGCCTCCCTAGTAGCTGGGACTACAGGCGAGTGCCACCACACCCAGCTAATTTTTGTATTTTTAGTAGAGGCGGGGTTTCACCATGTTGGCCAGGATGGTCTCGATCTTTTGACCTTGTGATCCACCCTCCTCATCCTCCCAAAGTGCTGGGATTACAGGCATGAGCCACTCTGCCTGGCCCGAAGTGTATGTTTAAACCCCCACATAAGTAAGGCTTAAAATGGCTTTGAATCTTGTTGTTGAGTGTGTGCTGTTGATAATATCAGGTCTCAGTGTTTTCACTCTTGGTTTATTACTGATTTCCCCTTATCTCTTACTAGTTTTCTTAATACTAGAGTCTTAATGAAGTCTTAGTGAAGTCAGTAGATTCTCTGACTACATCTCTAGTATACAATTTTTAGCTTTTCTGATTGTGCCATAACTTTAACAAATGTTTTCTTCACACTTTCCTCTTGAAAATCTTACCCCATAAACAATGTTGACTTTAACATGAGCAAATGACAGTTTTTTTGTTGTTTTTGTTTTTTGCCCACCTGCAACTGTCCTGATTGAATTATAGACAGTTTCTAAAAAGTTGTTTTTTCATAGAGAAGGAGACCTTGCTGTGACCTCTCAGGACTACAAAAGAATAGTTTTCTGGCCGCACCTATGTTGCTTGTATCTTCTCTTGGTGGAAATAGAAGGAATAATTTACAACTCTATGTGGCATTAAAAATGTTATTGTAGTTTGGGGGCGGCGGCTTATGCCTGTAATCTCAGCAGTTTCGGAGGCTGAGTTGGGCAGATCACTTGAGGTCAGGAGTTCAAGACTAGCCTGGCCAACATGGTGATGAAACCTTGTCTCTACTAAAAATACAAAAATAGGCCAGCCGTGGTGGCTCACGCCTGTAATCCCAGCACTTTGGGAGGCCAAGGCAGGTGGATCATGAGGTCAAGAGATTGAGACCATCCTGGCCAAGATGGTGAAACCCTGTCTTTACTAAAAATAAAAAAATTACCTCAATATGGTGGCACCTGTAATCCCAGCTACTCCAGAGGCTGAGGCAGGATAATCACTTGAGTCCAGGAGGCAGAGGTTGCAGTGAGCTGAGATCACCACTGCACTCCAGCCTGGTGACAGAGCAAGACTTTGTCTCAAATGTATAAAGTACAAAAATTAGCCAGGCGTGGTGGTGGGGGCTTGTAATCCCAGCCATTCAGGAGGCTGAGGCGGGAGAATCGCTTGAACCCAGAGGGCAAAGGTTGCAATGAGCCGAGATCCCACCACTGCACTCCCTCCATCTCAAAAAACAATAATAAATGCAAATTGTGGTGTTTTTTTCTTTTTATTTTCTTTATTTATTTTGAGACAACATGTTGCTGTGTTGCCTGGGCTGGTCACTAACTCCTGGGCTCAAGTGATCCTTACACTTCAGCCTCCCAAAGTGCTGCGATTACAGGCATGAACCACTGCACCTGTCTTGTTTTTTCTTTTTTAAGTAAAGGTCTCGCTCTGTTGCCCAGGCTGGAGTGCAGTGCCGTGATCACAGCTCACTGCAGCCTTGAACTTCCGAGCTCAAGCAATCCTCCTGCCTCAACCCACCACCGCACCCCAGGTAGCTGGGACTACAGGCATGCACCATACCCAGCTATTTTTTTTTATTTTTCGTTAGAGATGGAGTTTTACTATGTTGCCCAGGCTGGTCTCAAACTCCTGGGCTCAATGATCCTCCGGCCTCAGCCTCCCAAAGTACTGGGGATTACAGGTGTGAGCCACAAATTAGTTTTAACAAGTCAATATTGTTGAATGAGTGGATAAATTTTACTATTTTGCAATAAGCTCTGATGTCTTAGTGGTTTTTTTTACCCCCTTCTTTTGCTTAGTGTTGCAGAATTATAAAGTGTTTCATTTGCCAAGCCTGTAATCCTACCACTTTGGGAAGACAAGGCAGGAGTACTGCTTGAGGCCAGGAGTTGGAGACCAGCCTGGGCAACATCACAAGACTCCATCTCTAAAAATTTCTTTTTCTTTTTTTGAGACGGAACCTGGCTCTGTCACCCAGGCTGGAGTGTGGTGGTGCAATCTCAGCTCACTGCAACCCCCAGGTTCAAGTGATTCTTCTGCCTCAGGCTCCCAAGTAGTTGGGGTTACAGGTGTCTGCCATCATACCTGGCTAATTTTTGTATTTTTGTAGAGATGGGGTTTCACCATGTTGGCCAGGTTGGTCTTGAACACCTGACCTCAGGTGATCTGCCCACCTCTGCCTCCCAAAGTGCTGGGATTACAGGCGTGAGCCACCAAGTCTGGCCTAAAAAATTTTTTTAATTTATTTTATTTATTTATTTTGAGGTGGACTCTTGCTCTGTTGCTCAGATTGGAGTGCAGTGGCACATAGTTTTTTAAATTTTTTAAAAATATATATTCTAATTGTGATATAAGGGTATGATAAAATAGCTATTTATAATAAAAGAATCTGTCTTTCAGTCAGTATTTAATTGCTTGGACATGACTACACCAAAAAAAGTCAAGATACTTGGACCTATCTGTATAATCGTCAGTACAAATATGGTTTTCCAAAACGTTTTTTAAAAAATAAAACAGTAAAGTTTTAGTATAAACAAAATAGTTTAAGAAACTTCAGGATATATTAAAACTGCTAAAAAAAAAAATACCTTATTTTTATGTGTTCCGGGCTCTTAATTACAAATACAAATGTGGTTTTCCAAAATGTTTCAAAAGAAAACCTTAAATTTTAGCATAAACAAAATACAGTTTTAGAAATTTCAGGATATGTTAAAACTGCTGGGAAAAAAAGGTACCTTGTTTTTATATGTTCTGGGCTCTTAATTATAAATGGATTGACGTTCATGAATATGCAATGAGACAGTAAAAGTTACACCAAACATAGGACAGTTTACTGTGCATGACTGTCTCACGCAGACATCTAGCATCTTTGCCTCTGCCCACTGGATGATAGTGTGTCCCCACCCGACCTGATGACAACAAAAAAATGCTCCTACAGATTCTAAAATGCACCCTGGGCACCAATTTTACATTCTCAGTCACTACTGTGTTAACAAAATCTTCTTCCATGTCAAATGTATGACTGTTGTTTCTTCTTCTGGAAGAGCCTACCTGGATGTAGACATTACTCTGTCCTCAGAAGCTTTCCATAACTACATGAATGCTGCCATGGTGCACATCAACAGGGCCCTGAAACTCATTATTCGTCTCTTTCTGGTAGAAGATCTGGTTGACTCCTTGAAGGTTAGTTTGTTTCTGCAGCTTTTGGTCTTGACCCAGAGAGATCTGGAAGTAGGCACTGGAGGAACTGGAGTTTGTGGTCACAGGTTTATTAAATGGTCCCAATTATAAATTAAGAAATATCAAACAGAAAAAGCAGGGACTGGATTATAATACAGAAGAAAAGCAGTACACAGGATTTTATCAGACAGAAATGAACATATGCTTATCTCAGTCATTCTGTAATGGGATAGGAGTCATTAGAGAAAGAAAAAGTCTTTTGCTGGGGAACAAACATCAGAACAGAGGTGATGTAATTGGTAGCAGTGCAGTTTTAGTCTTTGGACCTAAGAGAACCACAGAATTCTCTCACTTACCTTCAAATGAATAACACAAGCAGGGAACCTTCATTTGAAGTTATCCATGTCACACGTCACTAAATAAATGTATCCAGACTTACTTAATTAGCTGGAGGAGAATGACATCAGTTAATGTGCATTTTGCCTTATGGTTATTCCTGCTTAACCTTTTGACATTGGCCTTCACAGCTGGCTGTCTTCATGTGGCTGATGACCTATGTTGGTGCTGTTTTTAACGGAATCACCCTTCTCATTCTTGGTAAGATGGCAAGGAGAATGTGCCCATGCTCTTTGAAGTAGTTCGTAAGAATAAGAGTGAAGAGAATGCCCAGCACGGCTCCACTCATTGTGCATTGCCCAGTCTTGACCCATAGAGATCTGGAAGTAGGCACTGGAGGAACTGGAGTTTGTGGTCACAGGTTTATTAAATGGTCTCAATTATAAATTAAGAAATATCAGGCCGGGCGCGGTGGCTCAAGCCTGTAATCCCAGCACTTTGGGAGGCCGAGGCGGGTGGATCACGAGGTCAAGAGATCGAGACCATCCTGGTCA
>NW_016107924.1:489627-493996 GCF_001604975.1 Cebus imitator | reverse complement strand
TGTGCCAGTTGATGTGTGACTACTTTTAGTTCATTTTTGAGACAGTGAATTTCAGAGCAGTCTTTTTATAACTATTTCTACCATCCAATTTTGTGAGGCAAATGCCTATAAGAAACTGGTGGCATTAGTTTCCTCCAAGAAGAGAAACTGGATGTTTAGGAGAGAGATGAGTAGGAAAGAGAAACTTTTTTTTTTAATACCTTGGATGCCTTTTGAGTTTTTAATCATGTGGATGTATTTTCTATGCAAAAGTAATAAGTTGGAAAAATGCTTAGCCCAGGTGCAGTGACTTATACCTATAATCCCAGCACTTTGGGATGCCGAGGCAGAAGGATCCCTTGAGCCCGGGAGTTCAAGACCAGCCTGGGCAACATGGCAAACTCTGTCTCTACAAAAAATATTAGCCAGGTGCAGTGGCCTGCACCTCTAGATCAAGCTACTGTGCTAAGCCAGGAGAATCACTTGAGCCCAGGAGGCAGAGGTTGCAGCAAGCCAAGATCGTGCCATTGTGGTCCAGCCTGGGTGATGGGAGTAAAACTGTCTCAAAAAGGCCAGCAGCAGTGGCTCACACCTGTAATCCTAGCACTTTGTGGGGCTGAGGCAGGCAGATCACTTGAGCTCAGGAGTTTGAGACCAGCCTGGCCAACATGGTGAAACCCCATCTTTACCAAAAATACAAAAATTAGCCTGGTGTGGTGGCACACGCTTGTAGTCCCAGCTACTCAGGAGGCTGAGGCAGGAGAATTGCTTGAACCCAGGAGGCGGAGGTTGCAGTGAGCTGAGATTGCACCACTGTAGTCCAACCTGGGTGACAGAGCAAGACTTCATCTTATAAATAAAGAAAATAAATAAAGAAAAAGAAAATAAAGAAAAAATGCTTAAATGAATAAAAGCCAGGTGTCTAAAAGGAAACTTTAAGCTCTAGGTTATTAAGGTAATCCATCTGTGTGAACAAGTGTTTGCATTGTTGGATGATGTGTACCAAATATACTAGATAACTATGAGATTATTAATTATGGATTAACTCTTCCATCAAGAGACTTTTTGGCTTTTGGTATTAAGTGAATTGGTATTACACAAGAGCCATAACAAACATGATCACAGAAAATAGATTAGACACAGTTTCTGGTATTTGGAAACTTATATACTCCAGTGTCTCTAAAGAAAATACTTAACAAGTAAGACTTAACCTCTGCAAAAGATGAGTGATTTTTTAAAAAAATTTTAACAAAGTATGGGGTGTTTATGGTGTAATTTGGATTCTGAAACCAGAGGTTTTAAAAATACTTTTAAAAACTGGGTATTTCCGTTTTCTAGACTAGTCAGTAGTGTTTAAAAAATGGTTAAACTAGACAAAAGAGCAATGCCTCCAGGAAAATTGGTGACCTGGTATGTTGCCACAACTGAATCTATTTTCCTTCCTCAAAGACCCAGATTGATCACTACGTTGGCATCGCCCGAGATCAGACCAAGTCAATTGTTGAAAAGTAAGTACTTTGAGAGACCACATCATCATGAGGTATGCTTTCTTCCCTCCAGTTATCTTTAGTACCTTATATAAAATGGTGATCCAAGGAAAGTAATTTTCACTCTAATAAAAACCTTGGTTAATAGTTTCATTTTACTAGAAATTATTATGGCTGCTTCTGTAAAAAGAAAAAAAAAAAATCCTTTGTATCTTTCTTTTTTGGCCCTGCCTTCTGGACCTTTATTATCTTAGATTAAAAATTATCAATAGGCCAAGCATTTTGATGCACACCTGTAATGCCAGTGCTTTGGGAGGCTGAGGCAGGAGGATGGCTTGAGCCCAGGAGTTTGAGAGCAGCCTGGGCAACATAGCTAGGCCTTGTCTCTACTAAGAATACAAAATTAGGCCGGGCGCGGTGGCTCAAGCCTGTAATCCCAGCACTTTGGGAGGCCGAGGCAGGTGGATCACGAGGTCAAAAGATCGAGACCATCCTGGTCAACACGGTGAAACCCCGTATCTACTAACAATACAAAAAATTAGCTGAGCATGGTGGTGCGTGCCTGTAATCCCAGCTACTCAGGAGGCTGAGGCAGGAGAATTGCCTGAACCCAGGAGGCGGAGGTTGCCGTGAGCCAAGATCGCGCCATTGCACTCCAGCCTGGGTAACAAGAGCGAAACTCCGTCTCAAAAAAAAAAAAAAAAAAAGTATACATTGGTATTAAAGCCAGGTGGACAGTTAGCATAAATATATATATCTAGGCCAAGCACAGTGGCTCACGCCTGTAATCCCAACAATTTGGGAGGCTGTTGCAAGCCGATCACCTGAGGTCAGGAGTTGGAGACCAGCCTGGCTGACATGGTGAAACCCCATCTCTACTGAAAATACAAAAATTAGCCAGGCATGGAAGCACATGCCTGTAATCAGCCACTCAGGAGACTGAGGCAGTAGAATCACTTGAGCCCAGGAGGGGGAGGTTGCAGTGAGCCGAGATCATGTCACTGCACTCCAGCCTGGGCAACAAGAGCAATTTTCTGACAGTGGTCTTTTAAAAAAAAAAAAAAAAACTTCACCTCAAAACATATAAATATATATTTATGTATATTTATATAATATATATTATATATAACAATATATAATTATATATATATTTTTATATATATATGGAGGCCAAGGTGGGCGGATCACGAGGTCAGGAGATCGAGTCCATCCTGGCCAACATGGTGAAACCCCATCTCTACTAAAAATACAAAAATTAGCTGTGCATGGCGGCCCATGCCTGTAATCCCAGCTACTTGGGAAGATGAGGCAGGAGAATCACTTGAACCGGGAGGTAGAGGTTGCAGTGAGATGAGATCACGCCACTGCACTCCAGCCTGGCAACAGAGCTAAACTATGTCTCAAAAAATACGTGTGTGTGTGTGTGTGTGTGTGTGTGTGTGTGTGTGTATAATTTTTTTTTTTAATCTGGTTGTTTTACCCCTTATTTGTGAAAGATGATCGTAGCTCAGCTTTAGATCTGATGTTTTTTTTTTTTTTTGAGATGGAGTCTTGCTCTTTCACCCAGGCTGGAGTGCAGTAACGCTATCTTGGCTCACTGCAACCCTCTGCCTCCTGGGTTCAAGCAATTCTCCTACCTCACTCAGCCTCCCAGGTAGCTGGGATTACAGTTGCCCAGCTAATTTTTGTATTTTTAGTAGAGTCAGGGTTTCACCATGTTGGCCAGGCTGATCTCAAACTCCTGACCTCAGGTGATCTTCCTCCCTTGGCCTCCTAAAATGCTGGGAGTGAGCACTGTGAGCCACTGTGCCTGGACAGATCTGATGTCTTAACTGCCAGTGTTAGCTGATGTGTGTCACCTGCTGTGAGATGTGGCATTTGTGGAGAGAGTAGCCTTGACATTCACTGAGGGATATGAATGTCCATAGTGATGCCTTAATGATTTCAGAACACCTTTGCCAGAATAAAAGGGACCTTTGGCATCCTGTGAAGGGCTAGGAACCATTGCCAGCTTCTACACTTTTTGAGACAGAGTCTTGCTCAGTGCAGTGGCAATATCTCAGCTCACTACAACCTCCACCTCCCGGATTCCGGCAATTCTGCCTCAGCCTCCTGAGTAGCTGGGATTACAGGCGTGCGCCACCACACCCAGCTAATATTTGTATTTTTTAGTAGAGACAGGGTTTCACCATATTGGTTAGGCTGGTCTCAAACTCCTGACCTCAAGTAATCGCCTGCCTTGGCCTCCCAAAGTGCTGGGATTACTTACAGGTGCGAGCCACTGTTCCTGGCTGAGAGAATGCTTTTCACATTTCTTACACAAGTCCAGGACTGTCCACTAGCGTCACTGTTAAAATAAAAACCTAGAGCAAATGCTTACATTTTCACTTTCTTTCTCTCCCCCGCCCCACTTTTCTCAATAGGATCCAAGCAAAACTCCCCGGAATCGCCAAAAAAAAGGCAGAATAAGCACATGGAAACCAGAAATGCAACAGTTACTAAAACACCATCTAATAGTTATAACGTTGTTATTTGTACTATGAAGGAACATACTCAGTGTCAGCTTGAGCCTGCATTCCAAGCTTTTTGTTTTAATTTGGTGTTTATCCCATCCTTTTCCTTTAGCCCTTAGTATCAAGCACAAAAATTGATGGACTAAAAAAAGAACTATCTTAGAACTGAGAAGAATAAAGAATCAAATTCATAGGATAAGTTAATACCTTAATGGTGGTGGAGCTTTTACCTGTAGCTTGAAAGGGGAAAGATTGGAGGTAAAAGAGAAAATGAAAGAACACCCCTGGGTCCTTCTCTCATTTTCAGCACTAGTCTTACTCAGCTATCCATTATAGCTTTGCCCTTAAGAAGTAATAATTAACTTATGAAAAAGTTATTTGGGGACAGGA
>NW_016107924.1:472557-489522 GCF_001604975.1 Cebus imitator | reverse complement strand
TTTTTTTCCAAGCCCTCAAATCCTATCTTCCTGTCCCACAATGTGAGCAGCTACACCTGATATTCCTTTTCTTTAATAATTTTCAACTTGATGAGTAACTTATAGGTGATAGTGATAATTCCTGATTCTGATAATGCCATCTGATAAAAAAGAATAGAAATGGAAAGTGGGACTGGAGAGGGAGTCAGGAGTGCGGTGGTGGCCGCCACTCCCTCTGCCACTATCCCCAGGGAAGGAAAGGCTCCACCATTTGGGAAGGTGGTTTCTGTGTGCCTGGACACCAGTTCTGAGCTTTAGTTTGAGAACTCATTCCCGAATGTGCTTTCCTCCCTCTCCCCTGCCCACCTCACCTTAAGTTTAATAAATATGGTTGTACTTTTCTTACTATAAAATAAATGTCTGTAACTGCTGTACACTGCTGTAAACTTGTTAGAGAAAAAAATAACCTGCATGTGGGCTCCTCAGTTATTGAGTTATTGTGATCCTGTCTCATTCTGGGGGGGAACATTCTCAAGAGGTGAAATACAGAAACCTGATTCCCATTTGAGGCTAAGTTTTTTCTTCACTTTTAACATGAAAGTTCCGCAAACTTGAAAGAAAAATCATCTGTGAGTTCCTTCAGGTTCTCACTCATAGTCATGATCATCCAGAGGGAATATGCACTGGTGAGTTTAAAGTAAGGGCTACGATATTTGATGGTCCCAAAGTACTACAGTTGCAAAAAGTAGTGGAAGGAAATCTTCTGCGTATTTTGAGGAAATTAGGAATGTGAATGAGTGAAAGGTACCCTGGCCTTACTGTCTTATTTTCTTAGCCTCTTTTGAGTGTTTTAACTGGTTTCCTGTCCTAGTAGGAAGTCCATCCTCCATCATCATCCTCTGCCCTCCCAGGAAGTCAATGATTGTCTTTTTGGGCTTCCCTCCAAAGGACCTTCTGCAGCGGAAGCACCACATCCAATTCCTTTCTTTTGTTGCTGCTGTGTTTAGATAATTGAAGAAATCTTTGTGCCACACAGAATTTTTTTTTTTTTAAGAAAAACCTATAGATTAAAAATTACTAATGAAACTGTGTACGTGTCTGTGCGTGCAACATAAAAATACAGTAGCACCTAAGGAGCTTGAATCTTGGTTCCTGTAAAATTGCAAATTGATGTGGTATTAATAAAAAAAACAAACAAACAATGACTGTGGCATCATTCTGCTAACTTTATTCTTTATACACAGTTTGGGTAAAGTAAGAACCAAACACTGCTTCCATTCCCCCCATCCTCACTCCACTTTGGGGGCTTTAAAAAGTGACTAATAGTTGATACTGGTAAGGATTCCCAAGACTGCAGAATTTAGTTGTAGAGCATAACTGTGCATTTGATCTCAAAGTAAGAGACCCTCTAAGAGGTGGTGACCTTAGAAGAATGAGGAGGGGTCAGGGGGTCTGTTATCCCAGTTCAGCCTCCCACCAGCCTGGGAGTTTTCCCCACCTATAACGTAAAGCAGCCTGTAAATTACATATAGCCACAATGCACTTAAATTGAGTCAATCACCATGGAAAATAGGAACTGAATACATCAGGTCTTCATTGAAAGAACTTGAGTGGTCACCTGTGATTAGCTCTTCTCCTAAACTAAGGCTGCTGTGACCCTTAAGCTGGCTTTTAAAAATGTACTCAACATACCTCTTAGAAAACTTAGGCTGAAATATTGTTTAAATGACTGATGCAAACAATTTCACAAATACACATACAAATGTTTGAATAATGTCACTAACATGGTATATAAATATGTATTCAGAGTAACATTTACATATTGGCCATAATAGCAAGCATACCATTAACAAAAAGAAAAAATCATGAAAAAACTTCACCTGTTCACGTCAGAATCTCAAGGCAAGGAGGCATACCTAGGCAAGAGGACCAAGTCACCTCCCAACCTCTAACCTGTGAGGCCGCAACCTCCATGGAAGCAGGAATCGCTCCAGCAGCCCTTCCTCATCCCTGGTGCCCAGCACTGCGGCTGCATCAAGATCAATGGAGGGCTCATCAAAACACAGCTGAGCCCCAACCAAGTTTCTGATTCAGAAATCCTGGGGTAGGGCCCAAGAATATTTCTAGCAGATTCCTAAGGTGATGCTGCTGGTCTCAGGGACACACTTGGAGAATCACTGGCGTGTGTGTTTGGAGCTGTCTCAGTAAAGATACCCACTGTCCTGAGGCCTCTCCCTGCCTATGGAGGAGGAAAACCTGTCCTAACCCCTCTGCCCTGGCTCATCTGAACTTTGCAAGTGAGCTTGAATGATTATAAATTGGTTGCCCCAATTTACCTACTGTTTTTGAGCGGGCAGAGTAAAAAAAAAAAATGGTGTAATACTCACTCTGGATCCAAAAACATGCATGAAGAAAAGTAAATGGCAGTGCGCAGCCTGGTGCCATCCATAATCTCCGTTCTGAAGTTTTTAATACTGTTTCAAAAACCCTGGAGGTTCAAACTGGGAATTCACTTTTCAGTCAACTGACAACCCATTCAGAATCTTCCTGAATCCCTGGTGGCTTCCACAACAAAGAACACAAAGCCCCCTGCCGAGGAGATCTTAGGCCCCGCAGGAGCCGCCCCGCCCGTAGAGTTCTACTGGGGAGGGGAAGGGCCAGCTGACGGCGCCTTCCAGCTGAGGCCCTGCAGGGCTCAGCGTGCTCATCCCAATGTAGTGTACAGGGCTTTGCCACCTTCCGGAGTCAGAGCTCCACTGTGGTGGCCTACAGTGCCCAAAACGTCAATCCTTCAGCAGGCGTGACAAATTTTAATCACTGACCAGAGAATTGGGAAGCAGCGTGGTATCGTGCAAAGAACACTGGGGGTCGGGAGCTAGGATTTTCATTCCAGTTCTGTCCTGCCCCTACCTGGCTGTGTCATAATCTCTGTTCCTGGGCTCCGATCTACCTATCTGTGAAAGGGAGGGCAGTGGTACTAGTGATCTCCAGGGTCCTTCCCAATTCTGACAATCTTGAATTATATAAAAATGCTATAAAATCCGTGGTATAAAATCCAACTTCCAAACAGGAAGAGTCAAGGGGACTGGGCCTGAGGCACTTGAACCTTGGGGCTCTGGCCTGCGGGTCAGGGAGGAGGGGCCTACTCTGCCCTCTGCTTTCCCACCCCAAGGCAGGGGCTGGCCCCCACTGCCAGGACCTCTTCCTCCATACCCAACCCTCAAGTCCCACCCACTGGCCTCCCCACCCCGACTTTAGGACCCAGGGAACTGTCCCTGCAGCAGCCTGGCTTTGTGAAGAGCAGACATCAGGGCCCAGATTCTCCCAGGGAGTAACATCAGCACAGCTAGTTGGGGTCCTCCCGTCCCGGCCTCTGCCCTCGCTACTCCTTCCTCCTTCAGGTCCTCCCTTCACCACCTCACAGCTTATCTCTGATACACGCATAATAAATAAGACATTTGCACATAAGGGTGACTGGGTCAGCTCTGTCCCCGCCCCTCCCCTTTTCATATAAAAGCATTAAATACAGTTTCAAAATAAAATACAAAGAGCAAAAAAGGGCCTGATCTCGGGGCCACCGGTTCTCCACAGGAGAATGAATCTACACATCCCTCTCGGACCTGCCTGGGAGATCGCGGGGCCCTTTCCCTGCCCCATAGGGCCTGGCGCTGCTGCGGGAAAATGAAGCCGAGGCCCGGCCCCAGGCCTTGCGGGCTGAGAACTGGCGCCGCATCCACCGCGTACAAAAGGGGATCGGGACGGGGCGGAAAGAGAAGGCTGACTGCCGGGACCTCCTGTGCCCCGGGCTCCCTCGGACCTGGTGGCGCCCGACTCTGAGTTTAGGGATAAACAGGGCCCTCGGGGCAAAAGGAGCAAAGGAAAAAAGTGCTAATCCCTTTACAAGATCTGCCTGGGCGGGCGCGGCAGCGACCCGGGAGGAAGGTGGGGCCGCGAGGTTTCTACTGAGCTTGCTCGGGAGGTTGGCGCAGCTGGTCCGGCCCAGGCCCCGGGCGCATCGCCCCGCCCTCGGTCCAACAGACCCTCCCAGCCTGGGAAGGCTCCCGAGGCCCGCGGCCCCGCCTCCGGCTGGAGCCCCAGTCTGCAGCCAGGGCCCCCGTGAGGCCGAGAATCCCAATTAGGGAAGGGCAGCCAGCAGCCCCCGAGCCGGGAACCGTGCCTGCCGGCGTGCAAGGCTGCAGAGAACTGGGCCCCCTGCCAGGACCAGGGCCAGAGCCGGAACATCCTTCCTGCCCTCTGCGAGGCCCTCCTCCAGCCCTAATACTGACTGATGGCGCCCCCAGTCCCGGCCTGCGGAGGATTCCCTCGCGGGGTGCGGCCGGAGCGCTCGGCGCTAACACTTGGAGGCCGCTTTGGATTCGCGGAAAACGTGGGCCCTGCACGGGGAGGGCAGGGCTCGGGGCCGAGGGGAAAGTGCGCTTCCCGCAGCGCACCGACTGGCTCGGGAACCCGAGTGGCACCGCGCGGACGCCAGCGGCCCCACTAGATGCCCCATCTCCGCCCGGCCCGGCCAGCGGGGGGCGCGGCCGCAGGGAGCGCTGGCACCCGGCGCGAGGGTCTCCCAGCAAGGGGGCCAGGAGAGCCTGGGCAGGGCGGAGCGGGGCCGACCCGACCCGGAGACCCACGAGGCCGCTACGCCCGACACACGGCGCCAGACTTGAGGTCCGCGCCGCCGTCACGCGGCGCCGGGGCGGGCGGCCCGAAGCCCTCGTGGCCGTAGCAGCGCAGCGCCGCCTCCTCGTAGGCCTCCAGGATGGTCTGGCGCTCCTCGGGCGTGAAGTCCATGGAGAAGGGGTGCACCTGCAGGATGTGGCGCTTGATGGTGCTCACCTTGAGAGTGGCCAACGCGCCCCCGCACACCATGCACACCAGGCCGCGCCGGCTGCCGTCGTAGTCCATCAGGTACTCGCCCCGCCAGCGCGGCTGGTAGTTCCGCCGCTGCTCCCGGCTGCGGGGCGGTGGCGGGGGCGGCGGTGGGGGAGGCGGCGGCGGCAAGGCGAGTTCCCCGGGCTCCTGGCCGTCCTCTTCGTCCTCCTCTTCCTCAGCGGGCCGCTCCAGCGGAGCCCCAGGGGACGGCGGGACGTCACCTAGGGAGGGACAAAGGGCTGCATTGGCGCCGGCAGGGGGCAGGGGGCAGCAGGCGGGGCCCCGCATCTCCTCCCCGGTCTCCCCCGCCCTCCGCCTCTGCCCTTCTGCCCCATCCTCCAGTCCCTTCTTCCCGAGCAGCGCCCGACCCTCGCTCCCTGCCTGCCCCGGGCCCTGCCCTGCGCTCCCTCTCCGCCTGCTCTGGCCCCACCGCTCACCCCACGCCTCCTCCTCTGGCTCCTCCTCCTCGTCCCCTCCCCCCTCCTCGGAGGATGCGGCCGTGCCGGGGGCGGCGGGGCCCGGGGGAGACTCGGGGCGGGGTAGCCCCAGGGCCAGCAGGTGGGCGGCCTTCTCGCTCCACTCCCGGGCGATGAGGGCCTGGAGGGGCCCGCCGAGGCGCGTGGAGCCCGGGTGGCGCCGGCGGATGTGGCGCTCGATGGCGCTCATCTTGAGCGAGGCCAACGAGCCCCCGCACACCCCGCACACCAGCCCGCGCCGGCCGCCGTCCAGCTCCATGAGGTACTCCAGCCGCCAGCGCTCCTGGGGGTGGCGGCGGTGGGTGCGGCCTCGCAGCAACCGGCCCGGGACCCCCGCCCTCTCGCCCTCGCCCTCCTCCAGCTCCTCCTCCTCTGCGGGCCCGGGCCTCTCAGGGACCCAGCCAGCCTCTTCCTTTACGTCTGGGGGGCTGAGATCCTGAGAGGAGGGGGCTCCAGCAGCGGAGGCCGAGTCCCGGCTCTTTCTGGTCAGGTCCTGGGGGGCGAGGTCATCGCCTGTTGGGGAAGGGGTGAGGGAGAGGGGCTCAGCCTGCTGGCTGGATTGCCCTTGCCCACGCTGAGGGGTCCATCCTGGCTCCTCACTCCGGCCCCAACTAGGGACCCCAGGCTGTGTGTGTCTGGGGGCGGGACGGGGAGTGTATGTGTGTGGAGAGCCAGCTCCTGGCCTTCTGCCCTCAGCCATCAGTCCCTGCCTCCCAGTTTTGGCCACAGACCCCACTTGAGAGCCCCAATATGAGGGGGTCTCCGCCTGGGATGGCCTCGCACCTGGTGGGGACTGGGTGAGGTCAGACAGCGCCTCGGGCTGGCCCCCCCAGGCCTGCAGCAGGGCACTGCGCTGGGGGCCGCTGAGCCCCAGGGAGCCGGGGTGCACCTCCAGCACGTGGGCACGGATGTCGTCCAGGTGCAGGCTGGGCAGTGCCCGGCCACAGGCCATGCACACCAGCCGGTTCCCCCGCGGGTCGTAGTCCATGAGACACTCGGCCCGGAACCAGTTCTGCAGGGACTCCTTCAGCCTCCTCTCCAGGCGCCGGGCCCCCAGCCCCCTGTTGCCCCCGGCCCTCCGGGAGGCTGAGAGGCGCAGACGCCGAGCCCGGGGTGCCACTGGCCCCCCTCGCCGCTGGCGCCGGCAGCCCCCACCAGCTGGGGCTTTGCCTGAAAGGGTTGGAGGGAAGGAACTGAGACGCTGGCCCCACGGGAGCACCCCCACTACCGCCAGGTCTCCCACAAGCCTCTCACTCACTTGGGTCCAGGCCTAACCTTTGCCCTTCTCTTCCTCTCCTGAAATCCTAACTCCACCTCCCCAAACCCTCCGGCGCACACGCTCCCAGCACCGCCTACACAAGTGGAATCTGGCCGGCCCGGCCTTCACATCAGCCACACCTTCCCCAGCCAGGCCTACCCGCTCCAAGCCTTTCCACTGCCTGTCACCCCACCTCTCTCCTTAATACTTGAAAATCCACATAACATCCAAGCTGTCTGGGCGGCGGAGTCCCTCTCACCCCACTGTTCTTCCCCACCTTTGTATAATAAGGGCAATACACAGACCCAGCCCAGAGAAGGAGCAGGGGCTTGCTCAAGAACACCAGCTTCTTGGCGGCAGAGCGGCTACGGCACCGGGCCCTCTGGCCTCCCAGACCCCTGCCTCTCCATAACCTGTATTTGCATTACCTGGGCCCTTGGGCGGGCAAGCTGGGACACCGGCCCCCTCCTCCTCCTCTTCTTCCTCCTCCTCCTCCTCCTCCTCAGCCCCCTGGACCCCCAGGCCCTCGGCCTCTCCGCAGGCCCCCAGCCCCAGGTGCGCATCCCAGCTGTTGCTGATGACTTCCTTCTCCCGGGGACTCCAGTGCAAGGAGTAGGGGTGCTTCTGGCGGATGTGGCGCTTGATGGTGCTGAGCTTGAGCGTGGCCAGGGAGCTGCCGCACACCATGCACACCATGCCGTGCCGGGCAGGGTTGAAGTCCATCAGGTACTCCAGCCGCCAGTGGTCGTGGTAGTAGCGCCGGTGGTCACGGCCAGGGATGCGGCTCTTGCCAGGCCTCGAGGCCCGGGCCTCACAGTGGTCTGAATACTTCCTGCCTGAAGATGCTGGTCCCCTGGCCCTGGAGGAGGGCAGGGGGGCACTCCCCCAGGACCCCAAGGCACCCCCTTCCAGCTGAAGATCTTGCCCTGAAGAAGGGGAAAGGGAGACAGTTTTTCAATCTCTGATTTCCAGGGAAAGAAGCGGGGGCTTCGCTGGTGGGCCGTCAGAAAGGGAGCTGGGGGAGGGGGTGTTCAGGGGCAGGAAAGGGAGGCAACAGCAATAAAAGGGATGTAGGGGAAGCGGGGAGCCAACAAACTGGCCCTTTACAAAGAGCAAGAACCCTTTAAGAGATCAAGAACAAAAGGACGCAGGTCACTGTGGAGCTGAGCTCTGACTTTTTAAAAAATCAGGTGAGGGCCAAGGAACCAGCCAGCTCTGTAAGGTGCCCTTTCTGGGCAAGAGCTGTAGGGAGGAAGCCAGGAGAGCAGCAGGCCAGGGCGGTTACAGCCGGAGCAGAGCAGCAGTGGGGCCAAACAAAGGGGGCATCTGTCTGCAGCCAGGGCTGCACTCAGGACCCACCCGCCCAGGGCCCCTGCCAGGAGGGCCCCACCCACAGGTCTTCTCCCTTTTTCCAGTAATGCTTCAAATACAGCCTCCTGAGAGTCCCATTTTGGGGATGGGCTAGGCATTGTCAGTTCCCCAAATCTAGGCTACCACATGGGAGGGATCCCCAAGACAAAGCTGCCAACATCTCCGGGAAAAGGAATTTCTGAGACCAAAACTTCTCCAGATTCTGGAGGAGCTGATGACCCTGAGAAGGGATAGCAGGAGGACCACCAGAGTGGCAACTGATGGCACGGCAGCAGGGAGTGGCCACCATCCACTGAAGCCCATTAAGTCTGTCTGGGGCTTTATTTGTTGCTCTGGCAGGGAGCCGACCACTGCCCAGCAGTCAGAAGGGCGGGCACTGGAGAGGCCCCACTAACCCAATGGCATGCCCTGTGCCAGACACCCACCCAGGGCAGTCCCCACCCTCCCTACAGTTCCCATCCCTCTTGATTTAGAAAATAGTCTCCTGGGCGCACAGGCAGGTTCTGGTCATTCTCCCAGTGGAGAATCATAGGCTTGGAAAAACAAAAGACAGGATCAGAAAGGGCTCCTGTCACCCCTGTGGGAGTTTTTTTGTTTTAGTTTTTATTGAAGTAGACCCGTAGAATCTACTGGCTTCGGAGTCATAGGCCTGGGTTCAAGTCCTGGCTTCACTGGTAACTTGCTCTGTGACCTTTGATAGGTCATGTCCGCCCTCTGGGCCTGAGCTTCTTTGTCTGCAAAGACACTGGCTAGCTGGCTGGTCTCTAAGCATCCTTCCAGCGCTGGATCCAGGCTAGTCTAAGGTGGATTGGCCCTTTAAGAGCCGAAAAAGGAGGAGGAGCTGAGGTTCTTTAAAAACAAAAGGGGATGGGGAGTTTCTGCGAGGGGAGAGACTGGGAGCGGAGCCCGGAGATTCAGGCAGTCTCCCGGCCTGGAGGAAACCTTCAAGGGTCTTAAGGCGTTGACTCTGCGGCCGGGAGATGAGGAAACAGTGTCCTCTGAGAGCGAACGAGGAGGACTGGCTGGTTCCGCTGCCGCTGACAAATTAGGGCAAAAAAAAATTCTGAAAAGTAGGGAAGAGAAAATGCACGGGCAGGAGGGGTGTACGCCTTTGTGGGCGAACCCATCCCTTTAAAAACGGCCCGCGGTGGGAAAAGGTGCTGTGGGCCCCCAGGGAGCAAGCGATGCACTTTCCTAGGGAGAACGTGGGAAAAAAGAAAAAGGGTGCCTGTGTCTCACAAGGCCACGATACCAGAGGAGCAGCCGATTTAAAACAGCGGAGTTCGGAGCTGAGCTCAGCTCCGCTGGGGAAAAGCCCCTGAAGGGGACCCAGGGCCTGAACGGACTTTTAAAAGACAGCTGGATAAGGGAGACCACCTGGGGAGTCTGAAAGAGAAAGGGGCGGGGGCCGCAAGTCCACCAGCCTCGCTCCGTGGTGCCTCGCCCCGTAGGGCCCCTCGGACCTGGCCCCCACGGCGGGGCGCTGCGGGCGGCCACAGGGCCCTTTAAGGGGGAGGCGAGCCGCGGGAGCCCCGCGGGCCGACCCCGGGAGCTGGGCGGGGGGGCTCCCCCGCTGGCCCTGCAGCCGCGCTCCGCGCCCACCAGGTGGCGCCCCCGGCCGCCCTGCCCGCGTCCCCCGCTTTGTTCGGCGGCGGAGAGGGGCCCCGAGCCGCAGCCCTCCCCTCCCCCACGCCGGGGCCCCCGCCCGGGCCGCCGGCCCCAGCTCTTACCGCCTTCGTCCTCCTCTGGCTCCGCGCCGCCGCTCGATCCGGCGGGCGGCAGCCGTCGGCCCCGTGCCGAGGCCACTGCTGGCCCGGGGCCGCCCCTGCCGCCGCTGCTCCGGCTCCGGTGGTCCCCGCCGGGCTCCATGCGCTGCGCTGAGGAGCGGGGCCCCGGGGCGGCGGGGCGCGGGGCCGCGGGGCCGGCGGCAGCCCGCGCGGAGCGCTCGGTGCACGGGGCCCCGGGGCGCGGGGCGCATGCACGGGGCGGCCGGCCGCACGGACGGCAGGCTGCTCGCTCGGCGGCGCGGGCTGGACCGGGGTGGGGATTCCTGCCTGGGGCCCCTGGGGCTCCTTTAAGGGCTCCTGGGTAAATTTAAAGGGGCCGCGCGCTATTTCCTCCTGGCAGCTCGCGGGGGGCTGGGGGGAAAGGCGGGAGGCCACGAGCCCAGCCGAGGCTCAGCAGCCGGCGCCCTCTCCGGACGCTAGGAGCACGGACCTCGCCGCCCCCGCGGGCCCGCACCGCCGCCTCCGGGGCTCCGGTCCCGGCTCCCGAAGGGTCACCGAGGTAGCGAGGGGCGCCCGCGTCCGCTGCGACGCGCTTCCACCCGGGCTCGGCTCGCGGCCACCGCCCCCTCGGGGCATCTCAGCGCCGGGACTGCCCGCGGGGGAGGCCGGGGTCCTTGCCCGGGGCTGCCTCCCGCCGCGCAAGCGGGTCGCGAGCTCGGTGCGGGCCCCGGAGCGGTCGCGACTGGCAGGGGCCCCAGATGGCTGCGGCCCCGCCGAGAGGGTGGAGCCGTGGGGGCGGCCGCGCCCCCTCCCGCGGGAGCCGCCCGGGAGCGCTGGGAGCTCGGGCTTCTCATGGGAGGGGCGGACAAGCGAGCTCCCCCGAGCCGGCCAGGGGTGGGGGCGGCGGCCGCAGCGACTGGGGCCGGGGAGAGGGGCGCACGGCAGACCCGCGGAGAGCCGGCGGCGCCGGGGCCCGACCCTGCGGGGCTGAGGTGGCCCCAGGATGCGAGCCGGGAGGAGAGGGCGTGCGCGGCGGTGACTCAGGATCCTGTCCCCGCAGGCCTGGGGGTGCCTGACGAGGCCCTTGACGCAGCCCCACACTCCCCGCCCGGCCCTGGGAGGCAAAGAATGCTGGCCCCGGGCGGGGTGTCGGGCACCTGGGGACGCGGGTTACCACGGCTGGGAAGCGCTGGGCGGACCCTGGCTGCGGGTCCCGGGGCGCCCCCCGGGCCCCCAGCTCTCGGGAAGCGGAGCGCAGGGACCGGGAGAGGCAGCCGGGGCGCAGCAGCCTGGGGTCCTCCTGCGAGGACAGGCGGGAGGAGCAGGTGCTCGTTTTGCCTGAGGTTGGGCGCCCACAACAAAGGCGATTCCTGGAGATCCAAATTACAGGGTGCAGGAGGCCTGCAGGGTCTTTAGTCTGGAGGCGGGTTTTGTTCCCTCCACCGGGGAGGTACCCAGCTGCCGCCGATGGCAGTTGGTCCGCTCCTCACCACCTACTGTGTGCCCGCAAGCTTTCAGACGCTGGACACACTGCAGTGAACAAGACGGGCGGGACTGATACTGCCTGTGACTCCTTCAGAGGCACCCACAGCCTCTGTAAAGGAAACCACTCCAGCCATGGGAATTAAATTACTTGGAACACAGGAAACCTGTCCTCGAAGTGTTTGTGACGAGGAACTAAGATTTCTTAAGTGCCACGGAGATGTCCCATGTCTTTCTCAGCCCCCATGATGACGTGCACGAGACTTCACCTTGGGTAAACTGAGTCTCCGTTTCTCATCTCTGCTGTCTTCGCGGCAGCCCTGCTCTGGGTGAAGACAGGGGTTGCACTTCTCACCCACTTGGAGGCAGAGGACCTGATGCTGATGGGTGCCACGCAGGGCCGAGAGATGGGGGATTCCTTCATTCATGATATCCCTCACCTGTGCCAGGCCCGGAAACGCAAAGGGAAAATGAGACAGAGACCTGGGCTTCACGCGCTTCTTAGTATGGTTTGAAAAGAAAAGAAAGGAAAAAAAGCTAAAAGAGCCTAATGTCCTATAATGAAAGAAGCCTGTTCTGGGGCCAGGGTCCTTGTGCTTTATTCTAGTTTAGTTGCTCAGTACACAGAGAACCAATGCAGAGGGCCAGCCCTTGTGTCACTCTGGCTTCTGTCCTTCCAGTGCTCGGTGTATAAAGAGGGTAATGTTATTACCAAAATAAAAGTATCAAAGCCACCCGGAGCCATTTTCAACAACCTCCCACCCACATTCTGCAGGACCTCAGGAACGGCTGCAAGCTCCGCGATTCTGAAAGTTTCTCACTCACTACTTGATCCCGCAGCAGCCCCGTGAAGCTGGAACTTTGTTGTCGGGATGAAGAAATGGAGATGCAGAGAGTCAAGAGCTTTGCACAAGGCCATTCATTTACTTATGCACTTCTTTTCTTGTTCAGAAAGCAGTCCTAAGTGCTGAGAACCGGGCTGGGGGTGCAGAGACTTAAAAATAACATAATGCAGTGGGGGAGGACTTTCCCTCCCCCACTGGGGGAAGGGAAACCAATGGCAGTCAGTCAGGGCCACATGCCAACTTTCTCAGGCCTTAGGTGCTTTTGTCTTCATGGGGTGTCTTCCTCTATTTAAAAAATTAAAATAATTTAATAGATTTTCATGGACACTATGCATTTTTTTTTAATGTAAGAAAAAAACACGCCTTCTTTGAGTCTTAATTTTTTTATCTAATTTTAAAATAAAACATTTTCATTAGCCCCTAAAAGTACCTTGCACTCTAGGCACCAGTGCCTCCGGTGCCCTGGGTCACCAGCACTGATGGCAGTAGAGGGTGATAAGAACCAAGGCAGAGGGAAGCTCAGGGAGAGTCACCCAACCTGGAAAGACTTCCTAGGGAGGGCACTGTCTAAACCAAGACTCCAAAGACCAGGAGGTATTGCCAGGAGGAGAAAGGAAATAAAGCTTTCCTGGCAGAGGCTGGGGAAACTCTGGGTGAAGGAGGATTTCAGGTGGGACAGGCAGAAGAGGAAATAGAAATTAGCAGGCACTAAAGCTTTAGGTACCACATGGAGAGTCTGAGTTCGTTCTGAAGGCACTGAGAATGCTCAGAATTGTGGATAATTATGGAGGCAGTCGGGAGAACCCTGGGGAGAGGGACAGCAACAAAGACCCAGGTCAAGGCAGCAGCCCCAAGGCCGGTGGAGAGGAGGCAAAAGATTTGAGCAGGGCCACAGCACATCATGGTGTAAACTTCACTGCACAGAGGAGGAAGGGAAGGAGAAGTCCGTAGCAACTGGAGGATGAATACCAGCAGACCCAGGAAAAAGGATACTTCTCACCAAGGGGCTATTTCTTAGCTAAGTGATATACCTAAAAGTTGCTTATGCCAGGCTGGGCGTAGTGGCTCACGCCTGTAATCCCAGCACTTTGGGAGGCTGAGGCGGGTAGATCATGAGGTCAGGAGTTCAAGAGCAGCCTAGCCAAGATGGTGAAACCCGTCTCTACTAAAAATACAAAAATTAGCTGGGCAAGGTGGCAGGCGCCTGTAATCCCAGTTGAGTCAAAGAATTGCTTGAACCCGGGAGGTGCAGAGGTTGCAGTGAGCCGAGATCGCGCCACTTGCTCTGGGCAACAGAGCAAGACTCCATCTCAAAAAAATGAAGTTGCTTATGCCTGGGGCAGGGTTTGGGGAGTGCTGAGCAGTAGTAGTGGTTCTAGATTGAGCCATATAAAGAAGATAGAATTACAGGAGGTGGTGCGTGCTTGATAGTGATGATCCAGCAAAGGCCCTGCTAACTCCCAAGTTTCTGGATTGAGAGAACGGGGATATAAAAAGAAAAATCAATTTGGAGGTGGAAAATGAAGTCACAGTCCAGGCGCAGTGGCTCACATCTGTAATCCTAGCATTTTGGGAGGCCGAGGTGGGTGGATCACCTGAGTCAGGAGTTCAAGACCAGCCTGGTAAAATCCCATCTCTAACTAAAACTACAAAAATTAGCTGAGCATGGTGGCGTGGGCCTGTAGTCCTAGCTACTCAGGAGGCTGAGGCAGGAGAATCGCTTGAACCCGGGAGGTGGAGGTTGCAGTGAGCCAAGATCAAGCCATTGCACTCCAGCCCAGGTGACAAGAGTAAAACCTCATCTCAAAAAAATAAAATAGGGTCACAACCTGGGAACTTTGGAGCCCATTTCAAACCCAGAACTCCTGATTTTTACACCTTATCTCTTCCATTCTCTACCTCAGATTCCACTTAGTCCCCTGTCTGGTGTCTCTGGCCAGCCCTAGGACTTCCTGAGGTTGTCGGTCCCAGCTTACAAGGGCCAGAGTCTCCTAGCCACTGAAGCACTAGGAGACAGCCTCCTCCTAGTGCTTCAGTGGCTCCTTAGGCAGTCCCATTAAAGGAAGGGTTGCTGACAACACAAAGGGAGGAACTGTGAATTGTGTTCCCCAAGGAAGGTTTTGTTGTTTTTCTGTCGCCCAGGCTGGAGTGCAGTGGCATGATCTTATGTCACTGCAGTCTCCACCTCCCAGGTTCAAGTGATTCTCCTGCCTCAGCCTTCTGAGCAGCTAGGATTATAGGCAAGTGCCACCACACCTGGGTAATTTTTATATTTTTAGTAGAGACAGGGTTTCAACTTATTGGCCAGGATGGTCTCGATCTCTTGACCTTATGATCTGCCGGCCGCGGACTCCCAAAGTGCTGGGATTACAGGCGTGAGCCACCATGCCCAGCCCCAAAGGAAGGTTTTTAAGGAATTAAATACATTTATCTCCCTAGACCCAAATTTGTGACAAATTCTGTATTCTACTTTTCAGGATGTCTCAGAACATCCTGAAAATGAAACACTGGTTCTAAAAGTAGCCCTTCAACATTTTCCAGAGAGCAGACCCAAACTTTTTCAAAGAACTAAGATCAGTCATATAGGCTATAATGTTAAAGGGGCTTTCTATGTAGATTGTAAATTAAATCATCCCTTGTAAAATCCCAAAAGAATTTCACACGTAAAGGTTACATCCAAGTCTAAGCCAAAACATTGAGCTTTAAATGTGTATGTGTTGGGGGGAGAAAGTATGGAATTTAATTTAATTAATTTTTTTTTTTTTTGAGATGGAGTTTCACTCTTGTTGCCTAGGCTGAAGTGTAATGGTACAATCTTAGCTCACTGCAAACTCTGCCTCCTAGGTTCAAGGGGTTCTCCTACCTCAGCCTCCTGAGTAGCTGGTATTACGGGTGCCTACTACCACACCTAGCTAATTTTTGTATATTTAATAGAGATGGGGTTTCACCATGTTGGCCAGGCTGGTCTTGAACTCCTGACCTCAAGTGATCCACCCACCTTGGCCTCCCAAAGTGCTGGGATTACAGGCGTGAGCCACTGTACCTGGCCAGGTGTGGACTTTTAATCCCAGAAACTTAAAGTTGAAAATAAGGCAGCCAATAAAGCTTTTGTTTTGAGAAAAGAGAAAACTGGCAATGTTTCCAGTGTTAACTTAGTCAAGTGTTCAGTACAGGTGACTAGGATGTGATATTCTAAGACGGCCAGTTACAGATGAGAAAGCAAGCAACTTGTGCAAATCACAGCTGGCAGCTGGTGAAGAGAAGGCTTAACCCGGAGCCTGTCTCCGATTCCCTGACATTTCAAAACAGTTTTTAAAATTATAAACAATTTCAAACATACGTTTAAAAATACATTATGCAGTATATGTACTCATACCTCTCTGCATTAACAAATCTAAACATTTTGACGTATTTGCTGCATAACACTTCTTAAGAAATAAAATATCACAGAGATAAAAGCTCTCCTCCACATGCCATCATGGTCCGGTCTCCTCTCTCCTTCCCCAAGTTAAACCTTCCTGAAACTGCTGCTTATCATTGTCATCCAGGTTCTGACTCTTTCACTGCCCACATATCCAGAAGCAATATAAGTCAGGACAGTTACAGTGGCTCACACCTGTAATCCCAGCACTTTGGGAGGCCAAGGAGGGTAGATCACAAGGTCAGGAGTTCAAGACCAGCCTGGCCAAGATGGTGAAAATCCGCCTCTACTAAAAATATGAAAAATTAGCCAGGTGTAGTGGCATGCGCCTATAACCCCAGCTACTCAGAGGCTGAGAGGGAGAATTGCTTAAATTCTGGAGGCAGAGGTTGCAGTGAGCCAAGATGGCACCACTGCACTCCAGCCTGGGTGACAGAGCGAGACTCTGTCTCAAAAAAATAAAAATAAATAAATAAATAAATAAATAAATATAAATCAGTGACTCATGTTTTTAAGTAAATGGTATCACTCCATGCTTATAAATCCGGAACTCTCCTCACTTCCCCCACACCACACAGTCTGTTCTTAAGCAAGTTCATTCATTCATTCATTCTTTTCTCCAGCCCTTGCTTACTGAACACCTATTGTAGATATTGCCACCAAGGTCGACTCACAGGTAAAAACTAGTTCTCCCACTCTGATTTCGGATTCCTCCTTCCTCTGGAAGAACTTCTCTGTCCAATGAAGCATTCTTTCTTTTTTTAAATTTTTTTTCTTGTTTTCTTTCTTTTGAGACAGGGTCTTCCTCTGTCACCCAGGCTGCAGTGCAGTGGCACAATCGTGGCTCATTATAGCCTCAACCTCCTGGACTAAAGTGGTCCTCATCCCTCAGCCTCCTTTGTGGCTGGGGAATACAGGCACACACCACCATGCCCAGCTGATGTTTGTCTTTTTGTAGACAGGAGGTTTTACCATGTTGTCCATGCTGGTCTCAAACTTGTAAGCTCAGGTGATCCTCACACCTTGACCACCCAAAGTTCTGGGATTACAAGCATGAGCCACTGTGCCTGGCTTCTTTCTTTTTTAAATTGTGGTAAGAACACTTAACGTGAGATCTGTCCTCTAAACAAGCTTTTACATGTACAGTGCACTGTTGTTGACCATAGGCACAGTGTTCTACGGCAGATCTCTAGAGCCTATTCATCTTGTTTAACTAAAACTTCATACTCGTTGGCTGGGCACAGTCGCTCATGCACATAATCCCAGCGCTTTGGGAGGCCGAGGTGGATGGATTACCTGAGGTCAGGAGTTTGATACCAGCCTGTCCAACGTGGTGAAACCCCATCTTTACTAAAAATACAAAAATTAGCTGGGTGTAGTGGCACATGCCTGTAATACCAGCTACTCAGGAGGCTGAGGCAGGAGAATGGCTTGAACCTGGGAGGCAGAGGTTGCAGTGAGGCAAGATCGCACCATTGGACTCCAGCCTGGGTGATGGAGCAAGACTCTGTCTAAAAAAAAA
>NW_016107924.1:470158-471662 GCF_001604975.1 Cebus imitator | reverse complement strand
CCTGGTGGCACGTGCCTGTAATCCCAGCTACTCAGGAGGCTGAGGCAGGAGAATTGCCTGAACCCAGGAGGCGGAGGTTGCGGTGAGCCGAGATGGCGCCATTGCACTCCAGCCTGGGTAACAAGAGCAAAGCTGCATCTCAAAAAAAAAAAAACAAAAAACAACGTACAGACAGAGCCTCCCTATGTTGTCTAAGCTGGTCTCGAACTCCTGGGCTCAAGTGATTCTCCAGCTTCAACCTCTGATATGGTTTGGCTGGTCCCCACCCAAATCTCTCCTTGAATTGTAATAATCCCCACATGTCAAGGGTGGGGCCAGGTGGAGATAATTGAATCATGGGGGCCATTTCCCCCATATTGTTCTCGTGGAAGTGAATAAGTCTCACAAGATCTGATGGTTTTACATATGGGAGTTCCCCTGCATAAGCTCTCTTGTCTGCCACCATGTAAGATGTGACTTTGCGCCTCATTTGCCTTCTGCCATGATTGTGAGGCCTCCCTAGCCATGTGGAACTGTGAGTCAATTCAACTTCTTTTCTTTATAAATTACCCAGTACTGCGTATGTCTTTTATTAGCAGCATGAGAACAGACTAATACAGCCTCCCAAAGTGTTGGGACCACAGGTATGAGCCACCACAAACCAGCCTGTCCCCTTTCCATAACCTCAGAGTATTCCAGTGGCTGCTTATGTTTTATTCAGGGAACTGACAATGCAAGATATGGTTAATCATCCATCTGATTGGCAAAGATCTAAAAGTTTGAAAGTTTGATATGATCAGGGAAGGTATGGGGATAGGGGAACACACAGCTGGGAATACATTTAGTAAGGCCACAGTGGAAGGCAATTTGGCCAATTCTATTTAAATCTGAAAATGCACATACTCCTGAATGCATTGTGATATCCTGGATTGATCTTGGAACAGAAAAGAACATTAGTGAAAAGACTAGTGTTATGAAAATAAATTGTGTCCCAGAAAATTCACATGTTGAAGCCCTAACATCCAATGCAACTGTATTTAGAGACAGGGCATTCATGGAAGTAATTAAAGTTAAATGAGATCATAAAAATGGGGCCAAACGGCCGGGCGCGGTGGCTCAAGCCTGTAATCCCAGCACTGTGGGAGGCCAAGGCGGGTGGATCAGGAGGTCAAGAGATCGAGACCATCCTGGTCAACATGGTGAAACCCCCGTCTCTACTAAAAATACAAAAAATTAGCTGGGCCGGGCGCGGTGGCTCAAGCCTGTAATCCCAGCACTTTGGGAGGCCGAGGCCGGTGAATCACAAGAGATCGAGACCATCCTGGTCAACATGGTGAAACCCCCGTCTCTACTAAAACTACGAAAAATTAGCTGGGCATGGTGGCGCGTGCCTGTAGTCCCAGCTACTCAGGAGACTGAGGCAGGAGAATTGCCTGAACCCAGGAGGCAGAGGTTGCGGTGAGCCGAGATCGCGCCATTGCACTCCAGCCTGGGTAACAGGAGTGAAACTCCGTCTCAAAAAAAA
>NW_016107924.1:468203-469428 GCF_001604975.1 Cebus imitator | reverse complement strand
CTGCCAAAAAAAAAAAAAAAAAGTACAGCTCTAATCCAACAGGATTCATGTCCTTACAAGAATGAGAAGAAACAATAGAGATCTCTCTCTCTCCTCTGGCACAGAAGAAAAGCCATGTGAGGATATAGCCAGAAGGTGGCCATCTTCAGGTCACCAAGGAAGGCCACACCAGAAATAAACCCTGCTGGCACCTTGATCTTAGACTTCCAGCCTCCAAAATGCATTTTGGATACATGAGAGAAAATGTACATGTGAGAAATAGGCATGTATGTTTGTATATGTACAAAATACATATGAGAAAATACATTTCTGTGTTTAAGCCACCCAGTCTGTGTATTCTGTTATAGCAGTCTGAGAAGACTGATACAGCCAGTGGATCCAAATAAAGTCTGGGATTCTGCTAATACAGGTTGAGTATCCCTTATATGAAATGCTTGGGACCAGAGTGTTTTGGATTTCAGATATTTTTAGATTTTGGAACAATTATATGTACATAATAAGATATCTTAAGGATGGAACCTACTGAAGTCTAAACATGAAATTCATCTAAAGCCAGGTGCGGTGGCTCACGCCTGTAAGGCCAGCAGTTTGAGAGGCCAAGGCAGGAGGATCACCTGAGGGCAAGAGTTAGAGACCAGCGTGACCAACATAGCAAAACCCTGTCTCTATTAAAAATACAAAAATTAGCTAGGTGTAGTGGCACACACCTGTGATCCCGGCCACTCGGGAGGCTGAGGCAAGAATCACTTGAACCTGAGAGGCAGAGGCTGCCATGAGCCAAGATCATGTCGTTACACTCCAGCCTGGGCAACAGAGCAAGACTCTGTCTCAAAAAAGAAAAAAAATCATCAATGTTTCATATACACCTTATAAACATAGCCTAAAGGTAATTTTATTTTTCCCTTGGAAACACTGAATAACTGTGTTGTGTGCCTGTGTTTTGATTGCAATCCATCACATAAGGTCAGATATGGAATTTTTCACTTGTAGTGTCATGTTGGTGCTCAAAAAGTTTCAGATTCCAGAGCAATTCAGATTTTGGATTAGGGTTGCTCAATGTGTAGTAATATAAAAATGGTGCTTTCAGGCTGGGTGCAGTGGCTCATGCCTGTAATCCCAGCACTTTGGGAGGCCAAAGTGGGTGGATCACTGGAGATTAGAAGTTCGAGACCAGCCTGGCCAACATGATGAAACCCTATCTCTACCAAAAAGTATAAAAAATTAG
>NW_016107924.1:456131-467824 GCF_001604975.1 Cebus imitator | reverse complement strand
ATATATATATAAACTTTCTTAGTCTTGATAAATGTATCATGATTACATAAGATGATAACATTAGGGAAGACTGGTAGGGTATGTGAGAACTCTTTGTACTATCTTTGTAACTTTTCTGTAAATCTAAATTATTCCAAAATGTAAAAGTGTATTTACAAAATCCACATACCCCATCATCCAGCAACTCTACCCTAAGAAAAACACATACACGAGGAGTTATGGGCAAGGGTGTTCCCTGCAGCATGGCAGGTACTAGTAACAACCTGAGAATTACCTAACTGTCCTTTAGTTAGGGGAAAAGCTGAATAAACAGGGTATATTTATACTGTAAATACTATAAATTCTATGTGGCAGTAAAAAAAAGAGTAGAGGCCAGGAACAGTGACTCATGCCTATAATCCCAGCACTTCAGGAGTCCAAGGTAGGAGGATCCCTTGAGTCCAGGCATTTGAGACTAGCCTGGGCAACATAGTGAGACCATGTCTCCATTTTTAAAAAATTAAAAATTGGTTGGGCATGGTGGCTCATGCCTGTAACCCCAGCACTTTGGGAGGCTGAGGCTGGTAGATCACCTGAGGTCAGGAGTTCGAGACCAGCCTAACCAACATGGGGAAACTCTGTCTCTATTAAAAATACAAAAATTAGCTGGGCGTGGTGGCACATGCCTATAATCCCAGCTACTTGGGAGGCTGAGACAGGAGAAGCACTTGAACCCTGGAGGCAGAGGTTGCAGTTAGCCAAGATTGTGCTATTGCACTCCAGTCTGGGCAACAAGAGTGAAACTTTGTCTCAAAAAAACCAAAAACTAAAAATTAGCCAGGCACTGTAGTAGGCAACTGTAATCCCAGCTACTTGGGAGGCCAAACTGGGAGGATCACTTGAGCCCAGGAGGTTGAGGCTGCAATAAACCATGATCACGCCACTGTACTCTATCTAGCCTGAGCAACAGAGCAAGATCGTGTCTCAAAAAAATAAAAATAAAGTATATCTGTGTGCATCAACGGGATTAAGACAAATTGCAGAAGGATTAAGTTATTCAATAAATTTTGTTATGGGATGAACAAGAGGAGGAGGAGCTGCTTGGGGCCACTGGGGCTTGTAAGCTGGTGGGCACCTGTGTTACCACTTGGCCACTCAGGCCTCATTGTTAATTAGATAGGTCTCCTCCTTCCTGTTTTTCTACTTTTCCTTTGGTTCTTCTCCCTGTCTTCCTTTTTCCGTTAATTATTCATTAAAAACGAAATGGCTAGGCATGGTGGCTCACACCTGTAATCCCAGCACTTTGGGAGGCTGAAGTGGGTGGATCACATGAGGTCAGGAGTTTGAGACCAGCATGGCCAACATGACAAAACCCCATCTCTACAAAAAATACAAAATTAACTGGGTGTGGTGGCACCTGCCTGTAATCTCAGCTACTCAGGCGGCCGAGACAGGAGAATCACTTTAACCCAGGAGTCAGAGGTTGCAGTGAGCCAAGATCGTGCCATTGCACTCCAGCCTGGACAACAAGAGCAAAACTCTGACTCAAAAAAAAACAAAGCCACAAAAAACTCTTGCTGTATTTCATCAGGTTGCATTCGGTCAATTAGGGAAAGACGGGCATTTTTCTGATAAAAATAAATGTTTATTTCCCCACTTGCACAATCTATGTCCAATTTCTTGGTACCTGTATATGGCCTCCAGGAAGTTCTTTGAAGGGACAGCAGAATTCTAATGTCAAGTTCTCAGTAGTCAAAGGTTTGCCCAGTGTTCAGAGCTACCAGCAGCACAAGGGACATGGAAAGCTCACAACCTAAGCTGCTGGGACATTTATGTCCCCTTTGGGGTTGTATTGGCTTTATAACTGCTGGGGAATGTGAATCATCCCCACCATATCAAATCAACCACAAATACCTCTAGATTCTAACTCCTAACCTGCACATCTTCTCTACTGGTTGCGCTTCCAGAGCCAGTCATTGCTCCCCACTCCAGTTCATCAGCATCCTTCTGTATCTCCCCACTCCAGTTCATCAGCTTTCTCCTGTATCTCCCCATTCCATTCCTCCCTGCAATCCATTCTTCACACAGCAACTAGAATGATCTTTCTAAAGCAAATATGATTTAATTCCTCCCCTGCTTAAAGCTGCCACCGACTTCCTCTTACCCTCAGAATCAGAATCTGGTCCTTCACAGCCCAGTTTAGCCCTTCAGCCTCATCTCCTACCACCAATACTTCAGCCCCTCTCAAAGGGGCAGGTTTGGACACAGCTCTCTCTGCTCCTGGCTCAAGCCTCGTCATCTTTGAAGTTTCCTTTAGCCATTTCAAGGGCCTTCCAAATCTGGGTTCAGTGGTTCCTCATAAAACCCAGTGAGAAAAATATAGGAATGTAATTGCCTTAATTTCTGTATGCACAAATAATCTACTAGAATATTAATTTGTTTTCTTGTTTTCACTGCGGTGAACACATTCACAGCCCTTTGACTTTGAAAGCCTTATGAGGTTGGGAGTTCAAGACTAGCCTGACCAACATGGAGAAACCCAGTCTCTACTAAAAATATAAAAAAATTAGCCAGGTGTTGTGGTACATGCCTGTAAGCCCAGCTACTCTGAAGGCTGAGGCAGGAGAATTGCTTGAACCTGGAAGGCAGAGGTTGTGGTGAGCCCATATCGCACATTGCACTCCAGCCTGGGAAACAGGAGTGAAATTCTGTCAAAAAAAAAAAAAAAAAAGCCTTTGTTAATAGAGGCAAAGTAGCATGGCTGGGTGCAGTGGCTCACACTGGTAATCCCATCACTTTGGGAGGCTGAAGCAGGTAGAGTGCTTGAGCCCAGAAGTTTGAGACCACCCTGGGCAACATGGTGAAACTTATAAAAAATGCAAAAAGTAGCTGGGTGTGGTGGCACATGCCTATAGTCCCAGCTACTTGGGAGGCTGAGATGAGAGGATCACTTGAGCCTAGAAGGTTGAGGCTGCAGTGAGCCATGATCTTACTAGTGAACTCCTGCCTGGGTGACAGAGTGACACCCTGTCTTAATGACAACAATAGCAACAACAATAAGCAAAGTAGCCTGATAGTTCCAGAGAAGGATCTCAGGAGCTGAAAGAACTGGCAGGATTCTAGGGGAGATGAGAGGAGATGCCTATGGACTCCTCCTAGGTCTTGAGAGCAATGAATGAACCTCTCTGGGTTTTACTTAAGATGAAGTTTGTCAGCTGGGTGCGGTGGCTCACGCCTGTAATCCCAACAGGGATTTGGGAGACCAAGGCGGGCGGATCATGAGGTCAGGAGATCGAGACCATCCTGGCTAACACGGTGAAATCTCGTCTTTTTAAAAAAAAAAAAAAAAAAGATGAAGTTTCTCAAGCTCTTAAAAAGTTTAACAGTGGGTCTGGGTAGTCAGGAAAGACTCTCCTAAGAAAGCCAGTGTATAAAGAGATTTGAAGGCAGGACAGTGTTGAATCAAGTGATTTAAGGGTAGGGGAGAGGTCATTCCAGCATGTGGAAAGGCCTTGTGGTGGAAGGGAACTGATTGATACTTACAGCTAAAGCAGCATAGATGAGGTATGGCTTAGGCAAGGCCAAGCATTCAGGGCTTTTTTAAAAGGCTTTGGTCTTTATATTAAGAGTAATAGGAGGTAACCAAAGAGTTTTTAAGAGTGTGTGTGTGTGTTTTTAGAGACATCAGATTTTTTTATTTTGAGAGAATAACTGTGGAAATGTATTTCAGGGGGACAAAGAGTAGAGGCAGGAAGACTGATTAGAAAGCTATCCAACTGGACAAGCAGAGAAAGAGAACAGGAATAGACAGTAGAAATGGAAATGCAGAAAGGATCAGATTTCAGAGTTCCTAAGGAAGGAAGTTTAAAAGAATAGGGGATGGACTAGGGGAGAAAAGGGGGTTCCAGTGATGAGAATGAAGTTTTGGGTTTGCGAGAAAAGAAAGATGGTGTTGCTACTCATCGCATGGAGCGACATTAGAAAAGAAGTGGTCTTGGAGGAAGGGGTGTATCAGCTAGAGTAACAGATGGGTGTATTTGCTACATTTGGCTGCAAGTTACAGAGGACAAAGGCTAAAATATAAAACTCTATATTGTTTATGTAAGAAGTCCAGGGGTTGGAGGTTCCAGACTTAGATCAAATTCTTCCCACTCTTCAGTTCCATCATTTTTAGCTAGCTTTCAACTCATATGTTTATCTCACGATCAAAAGCTGTACACCACAGCTCCAAATATGTGCTCATCCCAGCATTCCAAGGAAGAAGAAAGAGACAAGGGCAAAAGTTCTTTCCTCCAGAGGCTCTGTCATTTATCTGGGAATCAAAATCTTCCCTAGAAAATGCCCCAGGAAATTTTCCTTTATCTCTGATTGGCCAGAACTAGTTGCATAGTCATTTCTGGCTACAAAGGAAGCTAGGAATATTTGTATTCGGCATTTGACAACAGGAAAAGCAATTATCATTGGTAGTTTAACCATAATTCATCCCCTGCGGTTGGGAGAGGAGCCTGTATTCCCAAAGTCAAGGGATTTCCACCTACTTCCTGTACCAAGCAGAGATATCTTGGCAGGATACAGCTGGGAAGGGCTGGTGGGTCACAATGAACTGAGCATACATAAGCACACTATCATTTGTGCATACCACTTCCATTTCTTTCTGGAAACACCAGCTTCATTTTCCCTTCTGGAATGATACCTCTTCTCACACTCAAACTAAGTGGTCTGGGTATAGCTGATCTGATCCCCCACACTGAGTTTGTATATGACCCAGGTAGGGTCACCAGATAAAACACAAGGTGCATACTTGGGAATACTAATCCAAAAAAATTTATGCGTTGTATATCTGAAATTCAAATGTCCTGCATTTTTATGTGCTAAATCTGGCAACTCCACATCCAGGTCTACTAACAGGACACTAGATTGGTTTGGAAAAGGCAATGACTCCTAAGGCAGACTGAGGAAAGTCATCTTTTGGACATCTGCTGGAGATCTCCTGAAAGAGCCTGTCTCATTTTACTTGAGTTGTAAAGCTAGCAGAACGTAAGATCAACTGCAGAGATGGGCCCATGACCCAAATCTGGCCCATCAGAATATTATTTTCCCCAGTCACAATGTTTGCCCGATAGCTGGCCATATAACCCGACCTAAGCCAAGTCAGCAAGACATGAGCATGGAGCTGATGATGGAATTATTGGGCAGGAGAAATCTCTGTCCACTGGAGTTGCTGAGCTTGAGGAATGTAAGCCTGAAGCTTACAATGTAACTGAGAAGCTGGTGGACATCTCACTCCTGTGACAGGAGGGTAGGCCTAAGAGTGAAGTCAGCAGAGAAAAGCAGAAGCAAGAGACAGAAAGACAGACACCGAGTCTTCTCAATATCATTTTACTCTGAAGTTGACCTAACCCTGGACTTATTGGTTAATTGAGCCAATAACTTTCTTTTTTTTGAGACGGTAGTCTCGCTCTGTTGCCCAGGCTACAGTGCAGTGATGCAATCTTGGCTCACTGCAACCTCTGCCTCCTGGGTTCAAGTGATTCTCCTGCCTCAGCCTCCTGAGTAGCTGGGACTACAAGCGCCTGCCACCATGCCTGGCTTTTTTTTTTTTTTTTAAATGGAGACAGAATTTCACCATGTTGGCCAGGCTGGTCTCAAACTCCTGACCTCAGATGATTCACCCACCTCGGCCTCCCAAAGTGTTGGGATTACAGGTATGAGCCACCGTGCCTGCCCACTAGCCAATAACTTTCCATTATGGCTTAACCTCAATTTTCAGTTGGGGTTCTGTCACTTGCCACCTCTTTGGGGAAGATCCCAGTTTCAATTTTAAACACAATAAGTTTGGGATACCTCAGAGTAGAGATATCAAGTTAGCTGATACAAATGTGGGTCTGAGCTAGAGGTATAAATTGGTAACTCTCTTATGTATAGATGGAAATTGAATTCCCCATTCAAGAACGGGGCCTGGCAAAAGATGGGTCTTCAATGAACATTTGATAAATAAATGAATGAAGGCATAAACAAATGAATACAACAGCCTGATTATTCCTTAGGAGTCCTTTAAAACCAGAAGTGTTGGCCAGGCATGGTGCCTCATGCCTGTAAGCCTAGCACTTTGGGAAGCCGAGGTAGGTGGATCATTTGAGGTCAGGAGTTTGAGAACAGCCTGGACAACATAGTGAAACCCTGCCTCTACTAAAAATGTAAAAATTAGCCAGTTGTGGTGGTGCACACCTATAGTCCCAGCTACTCAGGAGGCTTCAGCAGGAGAATCACTTGAACCCGGGAGGCAACGGTTACAGTGAGCTGAGATCACACCACTGTACTCCAACCTGGGTGACAGAGCGTGACTCCATCTCAAAAACAAAACAAAACAAAACAAAACAAAACAACCAGAAGTGCTGACCAGTCCAGGTAGATGAGATAAATAGAATGAACACAGCTCAAGAAACCATTAGTGAACTGGAAGGCCAACTTGAGTAACTTTCCCAGAAAAAAGCAAAGTAGAAAAAAGTAGGAAAACATAAAATAAAAAATATAAGATACAGAGGATACAAACAGAAGTAAAAATACCTAGATAATAAGATTTCAGAAAGACACCCATAAAAATGGACAGAAAAAAATTTTGAAGGAATAATATAGCTGGGCGTGGTGGCTCATGCCTATAATCCCAGCACTTTGGGAGGCCAAGGTGGGCAGATCACCCGAGGTCAGGAGTTCAAGACCAGCCTGGTCAACATGGTGAAGCTCCGTCTCTACTAAAAATACAAAAATTAGCTGGGCCAGGGGGAGCACGCCTGTAATCCAGTTACTTGGCAGGCTGTGGCAGGAGAATCGTTTAAACCTGGGAAGCGGAGACTGCAGTGAGAGCCGAGATGGCACCATTGCACTCCAGCCTGGGCAACAAGAACAAAACTCCGTCTCAGAAAAAAAAAAGAAGAAATAATAAAGATAAAATGTATTTTAATTTACAAAAAGACTTCTGTTTCCTTTGAGAATACAGAAGTTTTCAGCAGGCTAATGTTCCCATTGCAAAACAAAGTAGCACGGATTACAGGCACCCGCCATCATGCCAGGCTAGTTTTTTGTATTTTTAGAAGAGAAGGGGTTTTACTATGTTGGCCTGGCTGGTCTCGAATGCCTGACCTCGTGATCCACTCACCTTGGCCTCCCAAAGTGCTGGGATTACAATGAGCCACCGTGCCTGGCTGGAAAAATCGTCTTTTTTTAAAGACAGTAAAGAGCTGTGAATACAGTGAGAAAGAAATGAATTAAATTTTTTTTTAATTTTTTGAGATGGAGTCTTGCTCTGTCACCCAGTCTAGGGTGCAGTGGTGTGATCTCGGCTCACTGCAATCTCCATCTCCCAGGTTCAAGCGATTCTCCTGCCTCAGCCTTTCTAGTAGCTGGGATTCCAGGTGTGTGCCCCAACACCCAGCTAATTTTTTTTTGAGACAGAGTTGCTCTGCCGCCAGGCTGGAGTGCAGTGGCGCGATCTCGACTCACTGCAACTTCCGCCTCCCAGGTTCAAGTGATTCTCCTGCCTCAGCCTCCTGAATACCTGGGACTACAGATGCCCACCACCACACCCAGCTAATTTTTATAATTTTAGTAGAGATGCGGTTTCACCATGTTGGCCAGGATGGTCTCGATCTCTTGACCTCGTGATCCACATACCTTGGCCTCCCAAAGTGATAATTTTTTATTTTTAGTAGAGACAGGGTTTCGCCATGTTGGCCAGGCTGGTCTTGAGCTCCTGACCTCAGCTGATCCGCCCCCCATCGGCCTTCCAAAGTGCTGAGATTATAGGCGAGAGCTGCTGTGCCCAACCTTTAAAATGTTTTTTAAAATCCCCTAAAAAAAAAAAAAAAATTCCAGAGGGAAAAACATTCCTTGAATGAGCTGACCACGACTGGTCAAATTTTTTTCCTGGAGGCAATTCCCCAATACTGGACACAAAAGCTTAGTCCAGGCAAAGGGACTCTCCTGGTGAGCAGAGAAACCAGCAGAACTTTTGATGGTCATGAGGCACTGGAAGCTCCTAGAAGCTCCTCAAAGGCAGAATGAAATCTTCTGCAGCCTCATAGTGTTCAGTAGACAAAGTCCCAAACACAGGACATTTGCCAGATTTTGAAGATACAATGGTCAAGAGCCAAAAGAGTGAAGCTCAAAATCTCTAAAAGACAGAGACTAGGTGAGGTGACTCACGCCTGTAATCTCAGCACTTGGGAGGCCAAAGCAGGAAAATCACTTGAGGCCAGAGTTTGAGACCAACCTGAGAAAAACAGCAAGACCCCATCAGTACAAAACAGTTTTTTTATTTTTTGAGACAGAGTCTCTCACTGTCGCCCAGGCTGTAGTGCAGTGGTGTGATCTCAGCTCACTGCAATCTCCACCTCCTGGGTTCAAGCAATTCTCCTGCCTCAGCCTCCCAAGTAGCTGGGACTACAGGTGTGCGCCACCACACCCAGCTAATGTTTTGTATTTTTAGTAGAGATGGGGTTTCACCGTGTTGGCCAGGATGGTCTCGATCTCCTGACCTTGTGATCTGTCCACCTCAGCCTCCCAAAGTCCTGGGATTACAGGCATGAGCCACCGTGCCTGGCCAAGAATTTTTTAAAATTATCTGGGCATGGTGGTATAAGCCTATAGCCCCAGCTACTTGGGAGGCTGAGATGTGAGGATCAACTGGTCCCAGGAGTTCGAGATTGCAATAAGCTATGTTCACACCACTGCACTGCCTGGGTAACAGCACAAGACGTTGTCTCTGAAAAATAAAAATAAAAGGCTGAGACAGGAGAATCACTTGAACCCAGGAGGTGGAGGTTGCAGTGAGCCCAGATTGTGCTACTACACTCCAGCCTCGGCGACAGAGGGAGGCTCCATATCAAAACTAAATAAATAAAAACAGTAGAACAAAATCTCCCATCGCTTATAAGCCGAGGAGACAGACACCTTCCAAGCTCCCCTTCAAAAGCCCAGGAGGATCATGGCTGCGGAACAGGGATGAAATAGAGGTAGCCAGACTCACCCTAAATCCAGCTCAGTTCCTGACTGGATTAAGGTGATCAATTTCTTTTTTTTCTCTTTTTTTTTTTTAAATAGAGATGGGGTTTCACCATGTTGGTCAGATTGGTCTCGAACTCCTGACCTCGTGATCCTCCCGCCTCGACCTCCCAAGGTACTGGGATTACAGGCGTGAGCCACCGCGTCCGGCCCCTTTTTCTTTTTTTTTTGAGACAGAGTCTCACTTTGTCACCAGGCTGGAGTGCAGTGGTGTGATCTTGGTTCACTGCAACCTCTGACTCCTGGGTTCAAGCGATTCTCCTGCCTCAGCTTCCCTCATAGCTGGGACTACAGGCACGCGCCACCATACCCAGCTAATTTTTGTATTTTTAGTAGAGTAAGGGTTTCACCATCTTGGCCAGGATGGTCTTGATCACTTGACCTCATGATCCACCTGCCTCAGCCTCCCAAAGTGCTGGGATTATAGCCGTGAGCCATCAATTTCTTACTTTATTAACCTAAAAGAGTAAAAGTAGAACACTCTCTGATAGAAGATAAAATCTTCTGTATTAAAGATAATGGTTCTTCCTCCCTGCAGGGTGCAAAAAAAAAAAAAAAAAAAAAGATAATAGTTCTTTGGATCAGGCATGTAAGAAGCTTGGAAGTTGTCACTCCATCCTGATAATAAGTAAAAAGCTAGGCAAGCTGAAAATCACTGGGCAAATCACTGTCCTCAAAAGTGGAGACACAGACAGATGAATAAAGAGAATCACCATTTACCTAAGCAGAAACCTCTGAGGGGGCCAGGCAGGGTGGCTCATGCCTGTAATCCTAGCGCTTTGAGAGGCCAAGGTGGGCGGGTCACTTAAGGCCAGGAGTTTGAGACCAGCCTGTCCAATATGGCAAGACTCTGTCTCTATTAAAAATACAAAAGTTAGCTGGGTATGGTGGCACAATCCTGTAATCCCAGCCACGTGGGAGGCTAAGGCATGAGATCACTTGAACCTGGGAAGCAGAAGTTGCAGTGAGCCAACATTGTGCCACTGCACTCCAGCCTGGTAGAGTGAGACTGTCTCGAAAAAAAGACAAGAAAAGAGAAGAGGAGAAGAAAATAGAAAAGAGAAGAGGAGAAAAAAAGAAAAGAGAAAAGAAAAAGAAGGAAAAAAGAATAGAGAAGAAAAGAGAAAGCAAGAAACCTCTGGGGAAACCAGTGCTGGAGAGGAAACCATGAACTGCAATTGACAAAATGCAGGAAGTTCAGTGTGGACAAGCCTGAAAGTTACAAACTCCAGGGTGACCCAGTCACAGGCAGGCCCCCACACCTTTGTGAGTTTTACCTCCAGGAGCTTGACCTCGTTTTCACAGTAAATATTGGAGAAAAATTCTCTCATGCTTCCAGCAGTGGGAGGGGAATAGAAACCATTCTGAAATACACCAGAGTATTCTGTTTTTAACAGAGTCTGCCCTCCGGAGAAATCAGAGCCTAAGCTTCCAGGTTTTATCAGGGCTTAACTCAGCCGGGAGAAGGGAAATACCCAAATCTAGACCCCTCTAACCTTCCCCATGGGAAAGTACCCGAATCTAGCCCACTGTACACATCCAGACCCACCTAAAGGTGGTGGGGAGACTGAGGAGCATCTGTAAAGTCCACAGTCCAGAGGCACAGACTTACTAAAAGACTGTGACCTATTCATAGGACAATAATATGGCTTACCACACTCCCCCCCATACCTTACCATCACTTTACAAAGGCCTGCTTACAGCAAGCAGGTCCTTTTACCCCATACACTGTGTCCAACTATCAAGAGAAAATTACAAGGCATGTGAAAAAGACCAAAAAACAGAGTTTAAATAGACATAACAGGGCTGGGCGCGGTGGCTCACTCTTGTAATCCCAGCACTTTGGGAAGCTGAGGCAGGTGGATCACAAGGTCAGGAGATCGAGACTATCCTGGCTAACATGGTGAAACCCTGTCTCTACAAAAAAAAAAAATTAGCCAGTCGTGGTAGCGTGCGCCTGTAGTCCCAGCTACTGGGGAGGCTGAGACAGGAGAATCGCTTGAACCTGGGAGGCAGAGGCTGCAGTGAACTGAGATCGTGCCACTGCGCTCCAGCCTGGGCGACAGAGTAAGACTCTGTCTCAAAAAACAAACAAACAAAAAAAAAGAACAAGCATCATAAGCAGACTCAGATATGGGAGATATTCAAACTTATTAGACCAAGAATTTAAAATGACAAATAATATCAGGGCTTTCATGGATAAAGTCAACAGCATGCAAGAACAGATGGGCAGCATAAGACAGCCGGAAACTGTACGAAAAGAACCAAAAAATACTAGAGATGGAAAACACCATGACAGAAATGAAGAATGTCTTTGGTGGATTACTTAGGAGACTGAACACAGCTGAGGAAAGAATCTCTGCGCTTGAGGATATTTCAATAGAAACTTCCAAAACTAAATAAGAAAAGAGACTTTAAAAACCCCACAAAAAACAGAACATCAGCACTGTGGGAAATTATAAAAGCGTAACTACGTGTATTGAGAGAAAAAGAGAAAGTGGGCCAGGCGCGGTGGCTCACGCCTGTAATCCCAGCACTTTGGGAGGCTGAGGCGGGTGGATCACGAGGTCAAGCGATCAAGACCATCCTGGTCAACACGGTGAAACCCTGTCTCTACTAAAAATACAAAAAATTAGCTGGGCATGGTGGTGCGT
>NW_016107924.1:453371-456006 GCF_001604975.1 Cebus imitator | reverse complement strand
AAAAAAAAAAAAAAGAAAAAGAGAAAGTAACAAAAGAAAAGACATTTTTAAGACAACAATGATGGTAATTTTTCTTTTTTTTTTTGAGACAGAGTCTTGCACTGTCGCCTGGGCCGGAGGGCGGTGGCTTGGTCTTGACTTACTGTAACCTCCACCTCCCGGGTTCAAGTGATTCTCCTGCCTCAGCCTCCCAAAGCGCTGGGATTACAGGCGTGAGCCACCACGCCTGGCTGGTAATTTTTCAAAATTCATGTCAGACACCAAACCACATATTTAGGAAGGTCAGAAAACATCAAGCAGGATAAATGCCAAAACGACAGCTGGTTGGGTACAATGGCTCACGACTGTAATCCCAGCACTTTGGGAGGCCGAGGCACGAGGATCACTTGAGGCCAGGAGTTCCAGAACAACCTGGGCAACAGACAGACCCTGTCTCTACAAAAAAAATAAAAAAACTTTGACAGGCATGGTGGCACCTGGTCTCAGCTACAGGGAAAGCTAAGTGGAAGGACTGCTTGAGCCCTAGAGGTCAAGGCCACAGTTAGCTGTAATTGTGCCACTGTATTTCAACCTGGACATCAAAGCAAGATCCCATCTCTAAAAAAAAAAAAGGTTGGCACAGTGGTTCACACCTGTAATCTCAGCACTTTGGAAGGCCAAGGTGAGAGGATCACTTGAGCCCAGGAGCTTGAGACCAGCCTTGGTAACATAGGTAGACTCCCTCTCTACAAAAAATAAACAAATAAAAATTATCTGAGGGCAGTAGCAGTACCTGTAGTCCCGGTACTCAGGAGGCTGAGGCCGGAAGATCCCTTGAGCACAGGAGATTGAGGCTGCAGTGAGCTAAGATCACGTCACTCCACTGCACTCCAGCCCAGATGACACAGCAAGACCCTTTCAATCGTTCTATTATAAAGACACATGCACATGTATGTTCATTGCAGCACTGTTTACAATAGCAAAGACCTGGAACCAACCCAAATGCCCATCGATGATAGACTGGACAGAGAAAATGTGGCACATATACACCATGGAATACTATGTAGCCATAAAAGACAATGAGTTGGTGTCCTTTGTAGGGACATGGATGAACCTGGAAACCATTATTTTCAGCAAACTGACACAAGAACAGAAAATCAAACACTGCATGTTCTCACTCATAGGCAGGTGTTGGACAATGAGAACACATGGACACAGGGAGGGGAGCATCAAACACTGGGGTCTGTTTGGGGGGACTAGAGAAGGGACAGAAGGGAGTTGGGGAGGGATAACATGGGGAGAAATGCCAGATATAGGTGATGGAAATGGAGGCAGCAAACCACATTGCCATGTATGTACCTAGGCAACAATCCTGCATGTTCTTCACATGTATCCCAGAACCTAAAGTGCAATAAAATATATACTTTTGTTAAAAAAAGAAAAAAGAAAATGCCGGGCATGGTGGCTCACACCTATAATCCCAGCACTTTAGGAGGCTGAAGCAGGCGGATCACAAGGTCAGGAGATCAAGACCATCCTGGCCAACATGGTGAAATCCATCTCTACTAAAATACAAAAAATTAGCCAGGTGTGGTGGCGTGCACCTGTAGTCCCAGCTACTAGGGAGGCTAAGACAGGGGAATCACTTGAACGAGGGAGGCGGAAATTGCAGTGAGCTGAGATTGTACCACTGCACTCCAGACTGGCAACAGAGCAAGACTCCATCTCAAAGAAAGAAAGGAAGAGAGAGAGAAAAAAGAGAAAGCCCAGAAAGAAGCCAGAGGAGGAGAAAAATACATTACCTATAGAGGAGCAAAGATAAGAACTACATCCAACTTCTCAGAAACCATGCAAACAAGGAAAGAGTGGAGTGAAATATTTTCTCAGGCAAACAGAAATTGAGGAAATTTGTTGCTAGTGGTCCTACCTTGCAAGAAATGTTAAAAACAGGTACTTTGGAGAGAAGGACAATGGTATAGGTCAGAAATTTAAACCTATATAAAGAAAGAAACAGCAGCCGCTCACGCCTGTAATCACAGCATTTTGGGAGGCCAAGGAGGGCAGATGACACGAGGTCAGGAGTTCAAGACCAGCCTAGCCAATGTGGGGAAACCCCATCTCTACTAAAAATACAAAAATTAGCTGGCATGGTGGCAGGCACCTGTGATCCCAGCTACTTGGGAGGCTGAGGCAGGGGAATCGCTTGAACCTGGGAGGCAGAGGTTGCAGTGAGCCGATATTGCGCCACTGTACTTCAGCCTGGGTGACAGAGTGAGACTCTGTCTCAAAAAAAAGATAGAAAGAAAGAGCACTGAACAAGGACAAAGTAAAAGTAAATAAAAACTTTTACTTTTCTTTTTTTTGTTTTGTTTTTTTGAGATGGAGTTTTGCTCTTGTTGCCCAGGCTGGAGGGCAATTCTCCTGCCTCAGCTTCCCGAGTAGCTGGGATTACAAACATGCGCTATCATGCCCAGCTAATTTTGTATTTTTAGTAGAGACAGAGTTTCACCATGTTGGTCAGGCTGGTCTCGAACTCCCGACCTCAGGTGATCTGCCCGCCTCGGCTTCCCAAAAAAGTGCTGGGATTACAAGTTTGAGCCACCTCGCCCCGAAAACTTTTTTTTTTTTTTTTTTTTTATCCAGAGTTTCGCTCTTG
>NW_016107924.1:451146-452476 GCF_001604975.1 Cebus imitator | reverse complement strand
AAAAAAAAAAAAAAAGAAAAAAAAAAGAAGCACGTTGTTGCCTAGACTGGAGGGCAGTGGCACAATCTGGGCTTACTGCATTCTCTGCTTCCTGGGCTCAAATGATCCTCCCACCTCAGCCTCCTGAGTAGCTAGGACCACAAGCAGACACCACCATGTTGAGCTAACTTTTCTGTTTTATTAAAATTTTTGGGCCAGGCAGGTGGCTCACAGCTGTAATCCCAGCACTTTGGAAGGCCAAGGTGGGCAGATCACTTGAGGTCAGGAGTTCGAAGCCAGCCTGACCAACATGGAGAAACCCTGCCTGAACTAACACTACAAAATTAGCTGGGCGTGGTAGCACATGCCTATAATCCCAGTTACTCGGGTGGCTGAGGCAGGAGAATTACTTGAATTCGGTGGGGCGGAGGTTTTCGTGAGCTGAGATCGAGCCATTGTACTCCAACCTGGGCAACAAGACCAAAACTCCGTCTCAAAAAAAAAAAAATTTTTTTTTGGTAGAGACTAAGACTTACAATATTGCCCAGGCTGGTCTCAAACTCTCAGTTCTAAACTCCTGTAAACTCTTGGATTCTAATTCTTTTTTTGTTTTTTGGGACGGAGTTTCACTCTTGTTACCCAGGCTGGAGTGCAATGGCGCGATCTCGGCTCACTGCAACCTCCGCCTCCTAGGTTCAGGCAATTCTCCTGCCTCAGCCTCCTGAGTAGCTGGGATTACAGGCACGCGCCACCATGCCCAGCTAATTTTTTGTATTTTTAGTAGAGACGGGGTTTCACTGTGTTGACCAGGATGGTCTCGATCTCTTGACCTCGTGATCCACCCGCCTCGGCCTCCCAAAGTACTGGGATTACAGGCGTGAGCCACCGCGCCCGGCCAACTTTTACTTTTCTTATCCTTAATTGATCTAACAGGTAACAGTTGGTTCAAATATTGACGATGCTGTATCTGATTACTATGCATTTATTATGCACATAGACATTTATTGTATATTGATGTATAAGTGAAATGAATGACGACAACAATACACAGATGAGGGAGAAGAATTGGGATTCTTTTGCTATCATAAGGCACTCACATTAACTATGAAGCACGTTGAGCCGGGCGCGGTGGCTCAAGCCTGTAATCCCAGCATTTTGGGAGGCCGAGGCGGGTGGATCACGAGGTCAAGAGATCGAGACCATCCTGGTCAGCACGGTGAAACCCCGTCTCTACTAAAAATACAGAAAAAAATTAGCTGGGCATGGTGGCGCGTGCCTGTAATCCCAGCTACTCAGGAGGCTGAGGCAGGAGAATTGCCTGAACCCAGGAGGCGGAGGTTGCGGTGAGCCG
>NW_016107924.1:447381-449981 GCF_001604975.1 Cebus imitator | reverse complement strand
GGGTGGATCACGAGGTCAAGAGATCGAGACCATCCTGGTCAACATGGTGAAACCCCGTCTCTACTAAAAATACAAAAAATTAGCTGGGCATGGTGGCGCGTGCCTGTAATCCCAGCGACTCAGGAGACTAAGGCAGGAGGAGAATTGCCTGAACCCGGGAGGCGGAGGTTGCAGTGAGCCAAGATCGCGCCATTGCACTCCAGCCTGGGTAACAAGAGTGAAACTCCATCTCAAAAAAAAAAAAAGATAGGGTCTTGCCAGTGGCACGATGTCAGCCCCCTGAAACCTCCACCTCCCAGGTTCAAGTGATGCTCCTGCCTCAGCCTCCCGAGTAGCTGAGATTACAGGTGCCGGCCACAACACTCAGCTAATTTTTGTATTTGTATTTTTAGTAGAGACAGAGTTTCACCATGTTGGCCAGGCTGATCTCGAACTACTGACCTCAAGTGATCCGCCCACCTCAGCCTCCCAAAGTGCTGGGATTACAGGCCTGAGCCATTGCACCCTGCCAATAAACTTTTTAAAATAGAAATGATACAAAGTATGCTCTCAGACCACAATGGAATTAAAGTAGAAATAAACAACAGACAGATAGCTGGAAAATCCCCCAAATTTGGCAGATTAAACAACATAGGTTGTTTAATCTAAATAACACATAGGTCAAATAAGAAATCTCAAGAGAAATTGCAAAATATTTTGAATTTGGGTGGGCATGCAGTCTCACGCCTATAATCCTAGTACTTGGGGAAGTTGAGGGGGAGGATCGCTTGAAGCCAGGAATTTGAAATCAGCCTGGGCAACATAGCAAGAACTCATCTGTACAAAAAATTTTAAATCAGGCAGGTTTGGTGGCACATGCCTGTAATCCCAGTTACTCTGGAAGCTGAGGAGACAGGATCACTTGAGCCCAGGAGTTCAAGGTTGCTGTCAGCAATGTTTTTGTCTACTGCACTCCAGCCTGGAGACAGAGTGAGAGCCTATCTCCCCTAAAAATAAACTTAAGTTTAAAAAAAGAAAAAAAAAAAAGGCCTGGGCAACATGGCAAAACCCTGTCTCTATTAAAAAAAAAAAATTAGCTGGGTATGGTGGTGTGCACCTGTAATCCTAGCTACTCAGGAAGCTGAGGTGGGAGGATAGCTTGAATCTGGGAGGTGGAAGTTGCAGTGAGCTGAGATCCCACAACTGAGCTCCAGCCTGGGGGACATAGCAATAGTCTGTCTAAAAAAACGAAAAAGAAAAGAAAAAAACCCCACAACCTATCAAAATCCGTGGAATGCAACAAAAGCAGTGCCTAGAGAAAATTTATAGCATTGTATGCATACACTAGAAAAGAAGAAAGAGGCTGGGCGTGGTGGCTCACACCTGTAATCCTAGCACTTTCAGAGGCCAAGGCCGGTGGATCTCTTGAGTACGGGAATTTGAGACCAGCCTGGGCAACATGTTGAAACCCCCATCTCTACAAAAAAATACGAAAACTAGCCAGGCATGGTGGCGCATGCCTGTACTCCCAGCTACTTGGGAGGCAGAGGCCGGGAGGCAGAGGTTGCAGTGAGACAAGATCAGGCCACACTAACCTGGGTGACAGAGCCAGGCCCTGTCTCAAAAAAAAAAAAAAAAAAGAGAAAAGAAGAAAGATATCTAAAATCAACTTAGGTTTCCAACTTGGAAAACTAGAAAAAGAAAAGCAGATTAAAACTAAAGTAAGCAGTAAAAAGAAGTAACAAAAATTAGAGCAGAAATGAATGAAAGTTAAAAAAAGAAAAAAGAAATCAATAGAGAAAAATCAACAAAACCAAAAGCTGACTCGTTGAAAAAAACAAATAAAATCAATAAGCATCTAGCCAGGCTAAGAAAAAAATATAGAGGACACAAATTACTAATATTGGAAATAAAAAAAGGAGGCCAGTATAGTGGTTCATGCCTGTAATGTCAACACTTTGGTAGACTGAGGCAGGCAGATCCCTTCAAGTCAGGAGTTTCAGACCAAACTGGGCGACAGAGTGAGACTCAGTCTCAAAAAGACAGTCTCACTCTGTCACCCAGGCTGGAGTGTAGTGGTACAATCTTGGCTCACTACAACTTCTGCCTCCTAGGCTCAAGCGATTCTCCTGCCTCAGGTTCTTGAGTAGCTAGGATTAAAGGCACCCGCCATCATGCCTGGCTAATTTTTGTATGTTTAGTAGAGATGGGGTTTCACCATGTTGGCCAGGCTGGTCTTGAACTCCTGACCTCAGGTATCTACCCACCTGGGCCTCCCAAAGTGCTAGAATTGCAGGCGTGGGCCACCGTGACTGGCCAAAAAATTATTTTTTGAATTAGCTGACTGTGGTCAAATGTACCTGTAGTCTGAGCTACCTGGGAAGGGGAGGTGGGAGGATCACTTGAGCCTAGGAGTTTGAGGCTACAGTGAAGTAGATCATGCCACTACACTCCAGCCTGGGCAAGAGAGCAAGACAGACAAGAAAGAGGAAAGAGGACAATACAGGACAGGACAGGACAGGACAGGACAGGACAAGAAAAGAGACAAGACAAGCAAGATAAGACAGAGGAAGGAAGGAAGGGAGGAAGGGAGGAAGGGAGGAAGGGAGGAAGGGAGGAAG
>NW_016107924.1:445043-446761 GCF_001604975.1 Cebus imitator | reverse complement strand
AAAAAAAAAAAAAAAAGAAAGAAAGAGAAGGAAGGGAGGAAGGGAGGAGAGAAGGGGAGAAGGAGGAAGGGAGGGAGGGAGGGAAAAAGAAATGACATTAGTATGGATCCAAGAGAAATGAAAAGGAACTCAAATAATAATATGAACAACTCAATGCCCACAAATTTGATAACCTAGATAGAACTGACCGAAAGACAAAATCTGCCAAAACTTACACAAGAATAAATAGATGGTGGCCGGGCCTGGAGGCTTACATCTGTAATCCCAGCACTTTGGGAGGCCGAGGCAGGTGGATCACCTGATTCAGGAGTTTGAGACCAACCTAGCCAACATGGCAAAATCCTGTCTCTGCTAAAAATACAAAAATCAGCTGGGCATGGTGGCACACACCTGTATTGCTTGAACCTCCACGCGGATTTTGCAGTGAGCTGAGATCACATCACTGCACTCCAGCCTGGGCAACAGAGAGATACTCCGTCCATCTCAAAAAAAATTAGCTGGGAATGATGGGGGGCGCCTGTATTCCTAGCTACTTGGGAGGCTGAGGAAGAATTGCTTGAACCTGGGAGGTGGAGGTTGCAGTGAGCTGAGATCGCACCAGTGCACTCCAGACTGGGTGAAAGAGTGAGATGCTATCTGGAAAAAAAAAAAAAAAAAAGAATAAATAGATGATTTCAATAAGATTATATCTATTAAAGATAATGCATCAATAATCTTCCAAAACAGAAAGCACCAGGCTCAAATGGGTTTACTGATGAATTCTGCCAAACACTTAAGGACAAATTTATACCAGTTCTCTACAATATCTTTCAGAAGATAGAAGCTAATAGCATACCTTCTAACTCATTTTATGAGGCCAGCATTACTCTGATACCAAATCAGACAAAAACATTACCAAAGAAAAGAAAAGAAAACAACATACCAATATCTCTCAAGTATATTGACTGGGAAGAAATCAGTATTCACAGATGATACAATCACATATGTAGAAAATCCCAAAGAATCAACAAAAAACTCCTAGAACTAATAAGCAATTACAGCCAACTTGCAGGATGCAAGTTTAATATACAAAAGTCAATTACTTACTAATATACCAGCAACAAACAAGTGGAATTTCACATTTAAAATACCATACAATACCATACCCAGGCATGGTGGCAGGCCCCTGTAGTCTCAGCTACTCAGGAGGCTAAGGCAGGGAGAACTGCTTGAACCCAGGAGGCAGAGGATGCAGTGAGCTGAGATCATGGTGCCACTGTACTCCAGCCTGGGTGACAGAGTGAGACTCCATCTAAAAAAAAAAAAAACAGGCCAGGCCTGATGGCTCAGGCCTTAATCCCAACACTTTGGGAGGCCGAGGCGGCCAGACCACATGAGGTCAGGAGTTTGAAACCAGCCTGGCCAACATGGTGAAATCCTATCTCTACTAAAAATACAAAAACTGGCTGGGCTCAGTGGCTAACGCCCGTAATCTCAGCACTTTGGGAGGCCGAGGTGGGCAGATCACCTGAGATCAGGAGTTCAAGATCAGCCTGCTCAACATGGTGAAACCCTGTCTCTACTAAATATACAAAAATTAGCTGGACATGATGGCAGGTGCCTGAAATCTCAGCTACTTGGGAGGTTGAGGCAGGAAAATTGCTTGAACCCAGGAGGGGGAGGTTGCCATGAGCTGAGATCGCGCCATTGCCCTCCAGCTTGGGCGACAGAGCAAAACG
>NW_016107924.1:441540-444528 GCF_001604975.1 Cebus imitator | reverse complement strand
AAAAAAAAAAAAAAAAAAAGACTAGGCAAAGGGACCAGGCACAGTGACTCATCATTGTAGTACCAGCGCTTTGGGAGGTCAGGGTGGCAGGACTGCTTGAGGCTGAGTTCAAGACCAGCCTGGGCAGTATAGAGAGACCCTGTCTCTACTCCCCTCCAACCAAAAAAATGCCCAAATGACTTGAATAGACATTTTTTCTCAAGAAGATATAAAAATGACAAATAAGTGGAAAATAAGTACATGAACAGATGCTTAACATCATTAGACTTTAGGTAAATGCAAATTAAAACCCTCCCAGGCTCAAGCAATTCTCCTGTCTAGCCTCCCAAGTAGCTGGGATTATAGGCATGCACCACCACACCCAGCTAATTTTTGTATTTTTAGTAGAGACAGTGTTTTACCATGTGGGCCAGGCTGGATCACCTCAGGTGATCCAACCACCTCCACTTCCCAAAGTGTTGGGGTTACAGGCATGAGCTGCCATGCTCAGACAATCAGGTGGTTTCTTTCTCTCTCCTTCCCTCCCTCCCTCACTCCCTTCCTTTCTTTCTCTCTTTCTTTCTTTCTTTCTTTCTTGAGACAGAGTCACTGCAACCTCTTCCTCCCGGGTTCAAGTGATTCTCATGCCTCACCTCACAAGTAGCTGGGATTACAGGCACCCGTCACCACGCCTGACTAATTTTTGTAGTTTTAGTACAAACAAAGTTTCACCATGTTGGCCAGGCTGGTAAATTTGGTGATTCCTTTTATTTATGTATTTATTTTTGAGAGAGTTTCGCTCTTGTAATCCAGGCTGGAGTGCAATGGCACAATCTCTGGTCACTGCAACCTAAACATCCTAGATTCAAGCAATTCTCCAGCCTCAGCCTCCCAAGTAGCTGGGGTTACAGGAGCACACCATACCTGGCTAATTTTTGTATTTTTAGTAGAGACGGGGTTTCATCATGTTGGCCAGACTGGTCTTAAACACCCGACCTCAGGTGATCCACCCATCTCGGCCTCCCAAAGTGCTGGGATTACAGGCATGAGCCACTGTGCCTGTAATTTTGTGATTTCTTAAGCACATCTACAAAAAAAAAAAAAAATGTTTCTGGAAGCAATAAGTATAAATGTGTGTCTTCTATTCCTTCCTCTATTTACATGGTTCTGGACTTATTTTTTCTAACAGTTATTATTTCTTCCTGCACTGCCTGGGCCTTGGAGGTATCATAAATCCAAACCTGCTTTTTTTTTTTTTTAAACGGAGTTTTATCTTGCAGGCTGGAGTGCAATGGCACGATCTCTGCTCACTGCAACCTCCACCTCCCAAGTTCAAGTGATTCTCCTGCTTTAGCCTCCTGAGTAGTTAGGATTACAGGCACCTACCACCACACCAACTAATTTTTTTTGCATTTTTAGTAGAGATGAGGTTTCACCATGTTGGCCAGTCTGGTCTCAAACTCCTGACCTCAGGTGATCCACCCACCTCGGACTCCCAAAGTGCTGGGGTTATAGGTGTGAGCCACCACACCCAGCCACTGCTCTGGGTTCTTGATGCCTGTCATCACCTGGAGTTTGATGGGCTGGCAGGAAGTCAACAGCAGTGCCCTGCTGGCTGAAGCCCAGGACCCAGCTCTAGACAACAGGATATAGGAAGGAACCCAGAAGCAAAACCTCCTCCTGTGGAAAGGGGCGGATTCTTCCTTAGGAAGAGAGAGTTGCCTCCCTTAGAGACTAGAAAGGAAGTTCATGGACACATGCAGGGTGAACCTGAGGACCAGAAGAGAAGAATCCATGGAGATGCCATCCTTGAGAAGATCAAGAGAGGTACTGCTTTTCTGCATGCTCCATGGGAAAGATTCGCTAAGTAAACCTGAATTGTAATCTCTGTTCCTTTTATAAATTCCTTCTGAAAATGCCATAATTCCATGTTTTGCAAACATTAGTTCATAGGGAATCACTTATAGCAGTGGTCCCCAACATTTTTGGCACCAGGGTCTGGCTTCATGGAAGACAATTTTTCCCCTGACAGGGTTGGGAGGACATAGGTGGGGGAGCTGATGGTTTCAAGATGAAACTGTTCCACCTCAGATCATCAGGCATTAGATTCTCATAAGGAGCACGCAACCAGATCCCTCAAATGTGCAGTTCCCATAGGGTTCACGCTCCTGTGAGAATCTAATGCTGCTGAGCAGCATCGGAAAGGAGGCACAACTTAGGTGGTAATGGCTCAGTCGCCATTACCTGCTGTGTGCCCGGTTCCTAACAGGTGACGGACCCATACTGGTCTGCAGGCCTGGGGTTGGGGACCCCTGACCTCTATTTGTTACAAATATAATGCCTAGAATCCTTCTCTAGGGTCTGAATTAGTAGAAAAGGTGGGCAGCTGTGGTTTATTCTGTTCAGCATCCTTCACCCTCTCTTTTGAAATAACTTTTGGGAGACAAACTGGGGGACAAAATCCATAAGCACATATTCATTAGCTCCCTTCCCCATCAGTCAGTGATGGCCCCAAGGCATTGATTCTGCCACTTCTAGGATGCACATGTACTAGCTGAGCAGGCAAGAGGCTCACATTGAGGTGTCAGAGAAGCCCCAGGGCAAGAAGCAAGAGGTACCAGATGTGGGCCACGTGCAATCAGATTGCACCCATGCCAAGGCGGTAGAACCTGCATAAAACAGGCAGTAGCAGCTGTAGCTTGAAAAAGAGGTATGGGCGAGGCACACTGCCTCAAGCCTGTAATCCCAGCACTTTGGGAGGCCGAAAGGCTGAGGCAAGTAGATCACCTGAGGTCAGGGTTTAAGACCATCCTAGCCAACATGGTAAAAACCCGTCTCTACTAAAAACACAAAAATTAGCTGGACTTGGTGGCAGCGCCTGTAATCCCAGCTACTCAGGAGGTTGAGGCGGGGGAATCACTTGAACCCGGGAGGTGGAGAGTGTAGTGAATCGAGATCATATCACTTCACTCCAGGCTGGACGAAAGAACAAAACTCCATCTCAAAAAA
>NW_016107924.1:440198-441210 GCF_001604975.1 Cebus imitator | reverse complement strand
TGAATCCCCGTCTTTACTAAAAATACAAAAATTAGCCAAGCATGGTGGCATGTGCCTGTGGTCCCAGCTACTCAGGAGGCTGACGTGGAAGAATCACTTGAACCTGGGAGGTGGAGGTTGCAGAGAGCCGAGATTGTGCCACTGCACTCCAGCCTGGCGACAGAGCAAGACTCTGTCTCAAAAAAAAAAAAATACAAAAATTAGCTGGGCGGGTGGTGCGCACCTAAAGAACAAACTACTCGGGAGACTGAGGCAGGAGAATCACTTGAACCTGGGAGGTAGAGGTTACAGTGAGCTGAGATCACACCAATGCACTCCAGCCTGGGCAAAAGAGCAAGAATCAGTCTCAAAAAAAAAAAAAAAAAAAGAGAAAGACTAATATCTAATAATAGTTTAGACTAAAATCTAATAATCTAACTTTTTAAATGAGTGAAGGATTTCAACAGACATTTCTCTAAAGAAGATATAAAAATGACAAAAAAAAAACAAAGCACATGAAAAGGTGTCTGATGTCGTTAGTGAATAGGGAAAGGCAAATCAAAACCACGATGAGGTATCTCCGTGCACCCACCAGGATGGCTGTAATTAAAAAGATGGACAATAACAAGTGTTGGCAAGGATGTGGAACAATCGGATCCCTTTTACACTGTTGGTGAGAATGTATGATGCAGCAGCTGTGGGGAAGAGTTTGGCAGTTCCCCAATAAGTTAAACAGAATTACCATATCATTAAAAAATCCCACTTAAAGGCATATACCAAAATAATTGAAAAAAACAGATGTTCGAAGGCGGATCCAAGATGGCGGACTAGGAGCAGCTCAGGATTGCAACTCCCAGTGAAAGCACACAGGGTGAGTGGACGCTGCATTTCAAGATGGATTTTTATTGCCCACAGACCAGCAGAGTCCCAGGTGGAGGAATGGGGAAAGGATTCCCTGTTTAATAAATGGTGTTGGGAAAACTGGTTAGCCATGTGCAGAAAGCAGAAACTGGACCCCTTCCTGACACCTTAC
>NW_016107924.1:438641-440146 GCF_001604975.1 Cebus imitator | reverse complement strand
ACACATGCACACGAATGTTCACTGCAGCACTGTTTACAATAGCAAAGACCTGGAACCAACCCAAATGCCCATCGATGATAGACTGGACAGGGAAAATGTGGCACATATACATCATGGAATATTATGCAGCCATCAAAAACAATGAGTTCGTGTCCTTTGTAGGGAAATGGATGAACCTGGAAACCATCATTCTCAGCAAACTGACACAAGAACAGAAAATCTAACACCGCATGTTCTCACTCATAGGCGGGTATTGAACAATGAGAATACATGGACACAGGGAGGGGAACATCACACACTGGGGTCTGTTGGGGGGACATAGGGGAAGGACAGTGGTGGATGGGGAGCTGAGGAGAGATAGCATGGGGAGAAATGCCAGATATAGGTGAAGGGGAGGAAGGCAGCAAATCACGCTGCCATGTGTGTACCTATGCAACACTCTTGCACGTTCTTCACATGTACCCCAAAACCTAAAATGCAATTAAGAAAAAAATACACACAAAAAGCAAAATAAATAAATAAAATAAAAAATAAAAATTCAATTCAATCCTAAAAAAAAAAAAAAGATGTTCAAACAAAAGCTTGTACATAAATGTTCACAGCAGCTCTATTCACAACAGCCAAAAAGTGGAGACAACCTGATGAATGGAAGTAAAAGGTTATATATACATACAATTGAAATTATCCAGAAATAAAAAGAAATGGCCAGGTGCAGTGGCTCACGCCTGTAATCCCAGCACTTTGGGAGGCAGACGTGGGTGGATCACAAGGTCAAGAGATCGAGAACATCCTGGCCAACATGGTGAAACCCCAAAAATGTGGTGTGTGCCTATAGTCCCAGCTACTCTGGAGACTGAGGCAGGATAATTGCTTGAACCCAGGAGACAGAGGTTGCAGTGAGCTGAGATTGTGTCACTGCACTCCAGCCTGGCAACAGATCAAGACTCTGTCTAAAAAAAAAAGAAGTGAAGCCAGGCACACAGCAGCTGACACCTATAATCCCAACACACTTTGAGTGGCTGAGGCAGGAGGATCACAACCACCCTGAGCAACATAGTGAGATCCTGTGCTACAAAAAAAATTTTTTAATTAGCCTGGCATAGCAGCATGAACCTGTGGTCCTAGCTACTCAGGAGGCTGAGGTGGGAGCATCAGCTGAGCCAGGGAAGTCAAGGCTACAGTGAGCTGTGATCACACCACTGCACCTCTAGCCTGAGCAACAGAGTGAATGGGAGGACCACTTGAGCTCAGGAGTCTGAGACCAGTCTGGGCAACATCACTGAACCCTGCCACTACAAAAAAATACAAAAATTGGCCAGGCGCAGTGGCTCACGCCTGTAATCCCAGCACTTTGGGAGGCTGAGGCGGGCGGATCATGAGGTCAAGAGATAGAGACCATCCTGGCCATGGTGAATCCCCGTCTTTACTAAAAATACAAAAATTAGCCAAGCATGGTGGCATGTGCCTGTGGTCCCAGCTACTCAGGAGGCTGACGTGGAAGAATC
>NW_016107924.1:433934-437751 GCF_001604975.1 Cebus imitator | reverse complement strand
TCCTGAGTAGCTGGGATTACAGGCACGTGTCACCAAGTCCAGCTAATTTTTTTTTGTATTTTTAGTAGAGACGGGGTTTCACCATGTTGACCAGGATGGTCTCGATCTCTTGGCCTCGTGATCCACCCGCCTCAGCCTCCCAAAGTGCTGGGATTACAGGCTTGAGCCACCGCGCCCGGCCTTCCAGGAATTCTCTTATGCCCACCAAGCTTACTCACCTCATTTTATGACACCATCGTATAGGGGAGAAAGTCATTTGGTGATAGGAGGAGATCCACAGTGCCAGCACTGGACAGGCACGTGGGCAGTGGAGGAGAAACAGGTTTGAAACGTACAGAGCTAGAAGCTAGCCTGCGAGAATTAGTGGCCCACCTCCTGCCACGTGGAAAAAGCCAGGCTGCAGGGAGAGAGTACAGTGGATATACACAAGCAGAGGCAGAAACCGGGGAGGAAAAGAACGTCCTGGCAGCATGTACGTCCTGGGTCTGGTTATTCCTAAAGTCATCTGTATCCCTGCCCTTCCCACAATTGGGCATTCAGCCCTCCCTTGACATTAAATCCCCATTTTGTTCGAGCTAGCTTATTTATTTTTTGAGACTGAGTTTCGCTCGTTACCCAGGCTGGAGTGCAATGGCGTGATCTCGGCTCATGGCAACCTCCTGGGTTCAAGCAATTCTCCTGCCTCAGCCTTCCCAGTAGCTGGGACTACAGACGTGCGCCACCATGCCCAGCTAATTTTTTGTACTTTTAGTAGAGACGGGGTCTCACCATGTTGACCAGGATGGTCTCGATCTCTTGACCTAGTGATCCACCCACCTTAGCTTCCCAAAGTGCTGGGATTATAGGAGGAAGCCACCGCACCCAGCAGAGCTAGCTTATTTATTTATATATATTTTAAGACAGAGTCACCTAGGCTGGTGTGCAGTGGCGCGATCTCAACTCACTGCAACCTCTGCCTCCCAGGTTCAAGCTAGTCTCCTGCTTCAGCCTCCTAAGTAGCTGAGACTACAGGGACCTGCCACCACCCCTGGCTAATTTTTTTTTTTTTTTAAAGGAGTGTTGTTCCTATTGCCCATGCTAGAGTGCAACGGCGCGATCTTGGCTCACCACAACCTTCGCCTCCTGGGTTCAACAATTCTCCCGCCTCAGCCTCCTGAGTAGCTGGGATTACAGGCGTGCGCCACAACGCCCAGCTAATTTTGTATTTTTAGTAGAGATGGGATTTCTCCATTGGTCAGGAGATCACCTGAGGTCAGTCTCAAACTCTTGACCTCAGGTGATCCTCCCAACTCCCACCTCCCACCTCCCAAAGTGTTGGGATTACAAGTGTGAGCCACCATGCCTGGCCTTAATTTTTGTATTTTTAGTAAAGATGAGGTTTTGTCTTGTTGGCTAGGTTGGTCTTGAACTCTTGGCCTCCTGTGATCCACCTGCCTCCGCCTCCCAAACTGCTTGGATTACTGGTGTGAGCCACCAAGCCTGGCCTCAAGCTAGTTTAAATTGAGAGTTTTGCAACAAGAATTCTAGTGTGGCCATTGAGTTGGTGCTAACACCACAGATTCTGGGCTGATGCCAAAGCAATAAAGATGGACAAAAAATGGACCTGCAAAGAAATAATTACAGCACGACATGCCAATTTCATAATAGTGGTGTTCCCGCCGAGCACAGTGACTCATGCCTGTAATCCCAGCACTTTCAGAGGCCAAGGGAGGCAAATCACAAGGTCAGAAGTTCAAGACCCACCTGGCCAACATGGTGAAAACCCTGTCTGTACCAAAAATACAAAAAATTAGCTAGATGTAGTGGTAGGCACTTGTAATCCCAGCAGCTACTCGGTTGGCTGAGGCAGGAGAATCGCTTGAATCCTCAAGGCAGAGGTTACAGTGAGCCAAGATCTCACTACTGCACTCCAGCCCTGCCGACAGAGTGAGACTCCGTCTAAAAAAAAAAAAAAAAAAAAAGTGGTGTTCCAAGGGATATGGGGCCAAGAGACACACTTCTGACCACATGCACCAACTGAATACAATTTCACTGAGGAGTGCTAAATTTTAGGGACTGAAGAATTCAAGTGGGAAACTGATACCAACATTGTTAGTAGGTCATTATTTTTCTTCTTTTGGATAACTTTAGGGTAAGTTGGCATTAGGATTACTGAGCCAAAGAGCATGGCTATATATTTATTACAGCTTTTGCTGAAGACTACTACTAAATGCCAACCCAGTTAAGAGTGAAGGCTCCCGCCCTCATCTATCCTTCAGACAGCCCTCTCCTCATTTGGAGCTGGGTCTAGTCCACTAGCTTCAGCATCTACCCATATTTCAATATCCCCACAGCTATCCCCAATTGAGGCAGTCCACTCGATATCCCAGCTTGTCACTGGGGTCCTAAAGTGCTACCAACAATAAAAGCTGTGCCAAAAGGAAAAGCTTTGCCCCCAGCCTAGGGGACACTATGGGGAGTGGCCAGGAGCAACTATTTGTTGAGACAGAAGCCATTGGTTCTCCTCTCTCCTGTTTCCAGTCTGTTCTGCCCTGTCCTAGGAATCTCATGTCTCAAGGCCAAATTCACTAAGTCAAAAGGGGTAATTTATCTAATAAGGGTCTGCCTTCTCTCCTACACAGGGGTCAGTCTCAACAAATAAGATTCCCTGCTGGGTGTGGCAGCTAACACCTATAATCCCAGCACTTTGGGAAGTTGAGGTAGAAGGACCACTTAAGCCTAGCAGTTTCAGGGCAGCCTGGGCTACACAGGGAAACCCTGTCTATTAAAATACAAAACAGGGCCGGTGCGGTGGCTCACACCTGTAATTCCAGCACTTTGGGAGGCCCAGGAGGGCAGATCACCTGAGGTCAGGAGTTCCAGACCAGCCTGGCCAACATGAAGAAACCCTGTCTCTACTAAAAATACAAAAATTAGTCAGGCATGGTGGCACACACCTGTATCCCAGCTACTCAGGAGGCTGACGTGGAAGAATCGCTTGAACCTGGGAGGTGGAGGTTGCAGAGAGCCGAGATTGTGCCACTGCACTCCAGCCTGGCGACAGAGCAAGACTCTGTCTCAAAAAAAAAAAAATACAAAAATTAGCTGGGCTTGGTGGGACATGCCTGTAGTCCCAGCTACTAAGGAGGCTGCGGTGGGAGAATTGCTTGAGCTCAGGAGGTTTACGCTGCAGCGAGGCATGTTTGCACCATCGTACTCCAGCCAGAATGACAGAGTGAGATAAACACAAAAAAAGATAAGAATCAATCTATTTTGTCTAATTCTGTTGCATTTGGGTTATTTATTTATATATTTGTTTTTGAGACACTTGCTCTGTCACCCAAGCCAGAGTGCAGCGGCACGACCTTGGCTCACTGCAACCCCCGCCTCCCAGGCTCCAGCGATTCTCCTGCCTCAGCCTCCAAGTAGCTGGGATTACAAGCATCTACTACCACACCCAGCTAATTTTTGTATTTTTAGTAGAGACAGGGTTTCACCCTGTTGGCCAGGCTGGTCTCAAACTCCTGATCACAAATGATCCACCCAACTTGGCCTCCCAAAGTGCTGGAATTACAGAGCCACCATAACTGGCCAGGTCTTTCCTTAAAAAGTAGAAATGACATTTTAAATTCTGATTATAAAAGCAAAAATATCAGACAATACAGGATACTTTGACAAAAAACTAGGAATGGCTTCCAGGAATTCTCTCTTTTTTTTTTTTTTTTTGAGATGGAGTTTTGCTCTTGTTACCCAGGCTAGAGTGCAATGGTGCAATCTTGGCTCACCGCAACCTCCGCCTCCTGGGTTCAGGCAATTCTCCTGCCTCAGCCTCCTGAGT
>NW_016107924.1:419678-433566 GCF_001604975.1 Cebus imitator | reverse complement strand
ATTCTTGCTGTATTACCTTGGGCAAGTAATCTAACCCTTTAAGCTTCAACTTCCTGCTCTATAAGCTGAGAATAACATGACTTAAAAGAAAAAATGTCTACTAATTGGGTGGTACAATACTGTATCACTCAAGGTTCAACCAGGAAAATAGGAACCTTTTTTTTTTTTTTTTTTTGAGACAGAGTCTAGCTCTCACGTTGGACTGCAGTGGCACGATTTCGGCTCACTGCAACCTGCGCCTCCTGGGATCAAGCAATCCTCCTGACTCAGCCTCCTGAGTAGCTGGGATTACAGGCATATGCCACCAAGCTCGGCTAATTTTTTATTTTTAGTAGAGACGGGGTTTCTTCATGTTGGTCAGGCTGGTCTCAAACCCCCGACCTAAGGTGATTCACCTGCCTTGGCCTCCCAAAGTGCTGCGATTACAGGCGTGAGCCACCGTTATTTTTTGTTTTGTTTTTTAGTAGAGATGGGGTTTTGCCTTGTTGGCCAGGCTGGTCTCAAACTCCTGACCTCAAGTGATTCACCTGCCTCAGTCTCCCAAAGTGCTGGGATTATAGGTATAAGCCACTGTGCCCTGCCAGGAGGGAACCACTTTAAGTATTGAAAACAGAGAGAATGTAATGCAGGGTTGTGGTGACACGGTTAACAGGGGTAATGGCCAGTGTGGACAACATGGTGAAACCTGTCTCTACTAAAAACATAAAAAATTAGCTGGGTGGTTATGGTGCGCACCTGTAGTCCCAGCTGCTCGGGAGTCTTAGGCAGGAGAACCACTTGAACCAGGAGGCGGAGGTTGCAGTGAGCTGAGATCATGCCACTGCACTCCAGCCTGGGCAACAGAGCAAGATTCAAACAAACAAACAAACAAACAGGGGTAATGGGAGGTCTGGGAAGCCCAGCAGGAGACAGAAAGAGGCAGTACAGAGATTAGCACAAGCAAGAAGCTGCCCACCACTCCTAACCTGCAGGGCCAAACAGAGGAGCTGGACTAGATGGAGCCCAGGGGCATGGATCACCCTACAGATGTTGGGATCACAGCTCCCTAATCCATAAGCTGGAGCCACAGAGAGGCCTCCTCTGCTGCTGGAGATGTGCCTGAGCCTGAGCAAGAGAGACAAAGAGAAGAAATACCCTGGATTTTTCTTTCCTCCTGCCTTCTCCTCTCCTGCCACTGCCTCTCATTGGCCAAACCGAGGCCTGAAGCCAGATGCTCTGGGAGACTGAGAAACTGCTGGTACAAGATTCAGCCCCCTGCAATACAGAGCAGAGCAGAGGGGCGAGGAAGGCATCTGTGGCAAATGGTAGAGAATGACTAATAGAAATAGTTAAACAGGTTTGGTAATACCTTTATTTGTAAAACCTTTAAAATATCAAATACACTTGTATGTAACAAAATAATTCCCTTAAAATTATACTGCAATCTGGCCCGGCAGGGTGGCTCATGCTTGTAATCCCAGCACTTTGGGAGGCCAAGGTGGGTGTATCACGAGGTCATGAGATCAAGACCATCCTGCCTAACATGGTGAAACCCCCATCTTTACTAAAAATACAAAAGTTATCTGGGTGTGGTGGTGGGCACCTGTAGTCCCAGCTATTCGGGAGGCTGAGGCAGGAGTATCACTTGAACCTGGGAGGCAGAGGTTGCAGTGAGCCAAGATGGAGCCACTGCACTCCAGCCTGGCAACAGAGCAAAGCTCTGTCTCAAAAAAAAAAAAAATATATATATATATATATACGCACACACATACATATATGTGTGTGCGTATATATATATATATATACGCACACATACATATATGTGTGTGCGTATATATATATATATACGCACACATACATATATGTGTGTGCGTATATATATATATATACGCACACATACATATATGTATGTGTGCGTATATATATATGAATATATATGTGAACATATATGTGTATATATATGCATATATATGTGTATGTATATACACACTGCAATCCATATAGCCTAGTTCACACCTCTTCTCCCACCCCCATCCTACTACACGTTTCTGAATACTACATCGGGTCTGATACAACCACATTTGAAGATGGATTTTCAGTGTCAGACATTTTGCATTTTCTGAGCTGAAATCTCATGAGGGCTGCTATAGAAGAGGGAGATGCACATTCTATGTCACAGAAGTAAAAGCTCACCCAGAGTATGCTTATCACTGAGCAATTTCACAGCAACTAAACTCTGGTCTTGGGGCTCTCAAGGGATTGCTGTGTGTCCTTGGAGAGGGTCACAAAATCTCCGGACTCACGTTTAAAAAATGGAACTCATACCCATCCAGGGTGGTCTGCATCCGCCCACAGTCCACTCCGCTCCTCTTCTTTGCCTTCCCAGAGGGTCCAAAATGGTTTCTGAAAGAAAGGATGAGCTGGTCTAACAAAACAGATAATGTGCCCACAGCCACAGAGCTGGCACTGAGAAGGAATTCGGTCTCCACGCTTCCAAGCCCAGGCCCTTTCCACTCCCCCACCCGCTCTCTTCCTGCGCGGGGCATCTGCTGGCGGAGAACGGCTTGTCCACGGAAAGGCAAAAGCGAAGCGCCTTCAAAAGCCGGGGGCACATGGTAGCGCTCTGCACGCCAGCAGAAACGCCCAATCGGCTTCTCAACGGAGAGAGACTCCCGGGCTCGGCCGGCCGACTCAGGCGCCCGCGCGGGGGGAATCTTGGCGCCCCTCAGACTCCGCGCACTGGGCGGCCCCGGGTCCGCTCGGCCCTTCCCGCCGCCTCCCGGGTCCAGAGATTCTAACGGGGCCGCGTGCCCGGGGCGGGGCCGCGCGCGATTGGCCGCGCGGGGCCGGGGGCGGGCCCGCGGCGGGCTGGCCGGGCGGGAGCTGACAATGAGCCTCCATAAAAGGGAGCGGCAGGGGGCAGGGGCCCCGGATTGAGCCCTCCCCGCCCGGGCTCCCGACGCGCCGAGGTCTCGGGGAGGCCCGGACGCGCCGGTCGCAAGCCCGGCCGGCGAGTGGCGGGGAGGGGGCTGCGCGGGGCGGGCGGCGGGCCAGACGCTGTTCCGGGCGGGAGGCTTGAGGCGGCCGCCGGTTGCGCGCCGAAGCCTGCGCGCCAGTCCTCCGGCCACCGCTTTCGCCCACGGCCGCACCATGGCCGTAAAGGCCGAGGGCGCCGCACTCGACTGCTTTGAGGTGACGCTCAAATGTGAGGAAGGGGAGGACGAGGAGGAGGCCATGGTGGTGGCCGTAATTCCGCGGCCTGAGCCGATGCTCAGAGGTGAGGATGGAGGGGACCCCACTTCCGCGTCACGGTGCGGGGCCGGCCTTCCCCAGTCGGGGTCTGAGACCCGGGCACCTTCTCACCCCCTCCAGCCTGAGGCGCAGCCTCCCCTCTCGGTCGAGGGTCCAGGGCGCGCTCTTGCACCTCCCCCACCTTGGTTTGGAAGCTCAGGCCTCCTCGAATTCCCCCTCCCTCCCCTCCCCCTCCCCCCGTCCAGGGTCTGGAGACACCGATCCACGCCCCGCACGCTCCGGATCTTCCGGTGCCCGAGCGCCCCCTCTCCCGGGCCCAGCACCGGAGGCCGGATCCCCAGAGGCCCTGGGTGGCCGCCGTCTTACCGCCCGGGAGGCGGAGGCCAGCACCACGGCCCGGCTGTGTTCTAGGCTGAGGGGCGGCGAGGCCTCTAGGCCCGAGGCTGGAGGCGCGCGCCGCTGCCGACCTCCAGTAGAATTTAAGGACTCTCCAAGCACGACGCTTTCCTGCCCAGCACCCCGCTTCATCCCATTCCCGGGCCTTCTACTTGCACAAGCCACAGGTGTCAGGTTCTGGAGAGAAGGGCTGCATGGGACTGCATACAACACCTCGTTTGGGAAAGCAGTGCAGTGCCAGAGTGAGATTCGCTTTGGGAGGGGATGGGAGGAACAATCTGAGAACGTTCGCTGTCCCCTCCCCCTTCACCGATTTCTTTAGTCCTCGGGAGCTTGCAGACCGTCAGAAAACCAAGAGCCATCTTTGTGGGAAAAACTTAATATGCATGAAAATGCAAATATCTTTCTATTCTCCAGTCCCACTTTTCTTAGTGGGGATAGTACCCAAAAGAGGTTGAAAGCCCCAACGCCATTCTTTAAATTTCAGCCCAACCTAATGCTGCCTGTCTGCACTGCCTCTCACCCTTTTTGGAACTGGAAGGGTTATAAAATTAATGAGGGAAATAAAGATCACCTCCCTTCTCGGAGCATTTAGTTAGGTTATTTTCCTACTTCTGCTAATATTTGTTGAGTGTTCACTGGGCATTGTTAGAGGCTGTCTCAGTTAATCCTCTCTACTCTGCAAAGATTGCCTTATGCCCACTGTTAGGGTGGGAATAGACAGGTGAATTCATTCAACCAGTATTCACTGGGTGTCTACTTTAGGCTGCTCAGGCTGCTGTTTTAGGCTGGGAAGCAGCAGTGGCAGTCAACAGAGCAGCTGAAACCTTGTTCTTGAAGAACATGTATATGCCAATGGCTAAAGACAGATACACAGGTTCCCGTATAGGATGTTAGGTGGCAGTAAGTGGTTCAGAGATCACTACAGCAGGACAAGGAGAAAAAGGGGCAATGGGTATTTAATGTGATATATCGAGTGGTTCAGAAAGGCTTCTCTAATAAGGTGAATTTTGAGCACAGACCCGAAGGAAGTGAGGATGGCCAACTTTGCAGATACCTGGAGGAGGAGCATTTCAGGCCAAGTAGCAAGTGCAAAGGTCTGGCAGCACACGCTTCTGGAAAGATTTCAGTGGAGAGAGGAAGAGAGATTGGATTCAAGGTTTTTGGCCTGAGCAACTGGAGAAACAGCCTTCCTATTTTCTGAGATGGGGAAGGTTGCAGTACTCATGGGAGATTGGAAGTGAACGTTTGAATATGATTAAGTTTGAGATGCCTATTTATGACATATTCAAGTGGAGGGGTCACTAAACAGTCAGATACAGAAGCCCAGATTTCCTGGGAGTATCTGGCTGGTGGTGGTGTCAATGGAAATTGCCAGCAGGCAGGCAGTGGCATCAGAAGGAAGTAGACACAAGTGTCCAAGGACTGAAGGCCGGGTGCAATGGCTTACGCCTGTAATCCCAGCACTTTGGGAGGCCTAGGTGAGTGGATCACCTGAGGTCAGGAGTTTGAGACCAGCCTAGCCAGACATGGTGGTGTGTGCCTGTAATCCCAGCTACTCAGGAGGCTGAGGCAGGAGAATCGCTTGAACCTGGGAGGTGGAGGTTGCAGTGAGCCAAGATTGAGCCACTGCACTCCAGCCTGGGTGACAGAGACAAGATTCCATCTCAAAAAAAAAAAAAAAAAATGTCCAAGGACTGAGTCCTGGGAAACTCCAGTGATGGCAGGTTGGAGACCAAGTCAGTCCGTCCTCACACATTACTAAATGCCACTACCTGCGAGGTACTGTTCTTGGTGCTGGAAATCCAGGTGCAAAACATCAGAAATCTGTGTGGTCCTGGATTCTATGGTGTGGTGAGGAGACAGGCAGCGAACATCCCCCAGACAGGTGTCAGGTGGTGATGTGTGCTGGGTTGGAAACGCTGCTTAAGGGGAATGGGATGGTCTAGATGGGGAGGTAGTTCTTCAGCAACAACCCGGAGGGAGGGAGGGAATATTGAGAAGAGCTGAGGAAGAACCAGCACACGTGACTTAGAAGGAGTGCCAGGGAAGTAAAAGAAGAACCAACAAAAGGTCATGCCCTGGATGCAAGTGATGCAAATCAAGATGGAAGAAGTGATTGGCAGAGGATGAAGCTGAAAAACTGATCGCTGGGTTTAGCACTGCTGACTTGGATGAGAGCTGTTTGGGAGAACTAGTAGGGAAGAAAGTTGATGGCAACTGACAGGTCAGGTTTTCTGCCCATGGTCACGTGAGAGATGGGTATAAAACATATCTCGTCTCTATTTCAGCCACCACCTCTTGTATGCATGCAAGCTGAGGCTTCTATTCATTTCTAATGCCACCTCTTCCATGCAGCCCCTAGGTGTTTTAATTTTGTCCCATCCCCTCTGGAAGGTAGGAGAGAGATGCAGCTGTGAGGGATCATGGGCACTTCGTAAAAGCACTGAGCCTCCAGGCTGATGCAGTTCTAAGGCTACCTTTGCTGAAGTGGAAAGGGCTCATGCCCTGTGAGAGCTTATGGTCTGTCTGCACAAAGAGCAGGTATCAGATAACAGGAGTGAGACTGCAGCCGTAAATGTGTGAGCACTGAGAGGGGAGGGTTCTGAGGGGACGGGGTGGTCCTTAGTAAGATGATAAAATACACTGTTCTGGGCCGGGCATGGTGGCTCGTGCCTGTTATCCCCCCACCTTGGGAGGCTGAGGCAGGAGGATTGCTTGAGCCCACTTCAAGACCAGCCTGTTGCTATGGGCAACGTAACAAGATCCCATCTCGGCTCACTGCAGCCTCCGCCTCCCAGGTTCAAACTCTTCTCCTGCCTCAGCTTCCAGAGTAGCTGGGACTACAGGCACTTGCCACCATGCCTGACTAATTTTTTTTAGTAGAGACGGGGTTTCACCTTGTTAGCCAGGCTAGTCTTGATCTCCTGACCTCATGATCCACCCTCCTCGGCCTCCCAAAGTGCTGGGATTATAGGTGTTAGCCACTGCGCCCAGCCAAAAAAAATTTTTTTTAATTAGATAGGCGTGATAGTGTGCATCTGTAGTCCTAGCTACTCAGGTGGCTGAGGCCAGAGGGTCCCTTCAGCCCAGGAGTTAGAGGCAGCAGTGAGCTGTGATAGCACCACTGTTCTCCAGCCTGGGCAACAAAGTGAGACCAGACCATTTCTTAAAAACACAAACAAAAAAAAATTATTAGGCATGGTGGTGCTCACCCACAGTTCCAGCTGCTTTGCGGGGGCTGAGGAAGGAGGATCGTTTGAACCCAGGAGGTCAAGGCTGCAATGAGCTGAGACTGCACCATTGTACTCCAGCCTGGGTGACAAAGTGGGACTCTGTCTCTAAATAAATAAATAAAATTTTTAAATTAAAAAAATTTACTTTTCTCACAAAGCGTAGAAGTCAGATTTGGATGAGATCTATTGTTAGGAGTGGGGTCCTGGAAGGCTTCTCAGGGATGGTGTTGCCCAGCTCAGTTAGGGTGGTCTGGACAGATGTGCAAATCCTGGAGACCAGCAAGAACGTGCTTGTTGGAATAGTGTGTGTAGTCCTAAGGCCCAAGACTAGGCGAGGGGAGTGGGATCCTGGGCACATCAGCTGTGTTTAGTGTGATGTGTGCCTCATGGACTCCAGGGGAAGGAAGCAGAACAGTTTGGACAGAAATGCCCTCCTCCCCCATCCCACTCAAATCTCTGAGTCTGGAGCCATGCTAAGTATTGTTAGTGGCGGGCACCTTTAGTGATAATACCGTCCACATCTCCCCTCGCAGTGACCCAACAGGAGAAGACCCCGCCACCTAGACCCAGCCCGCTGGAGGCAGGCAGTGATAGCTGTGAGGAGCCCAAGCAACAGGTGTCTTGGGAGCAGGAATTCCTGGTGGGCAGCAGCCCCGGAGGCAGCGGGCGGGCGCTGTGCATGGTGTGTGGAGCTGAGATCCGGGCACCCTCGGCCGACACGGCGCGCTCGCACATCTTGGAGCAGCATCCTCACACCCTGGACCTGAGCCCTTCCGAGAAGAGCAACATCCTGGAGGCCTGGAGTGAAGGAGTGGCCCTCCTGCAAGACGTCAGAGCTGAGCAGCCATCCCCACCCCACTCAGGTAGTTGGGCCTGGGGTGAAGGGAGAAGTTGGACTTGTTGGGACACTAGAAGCTCACTGTGCCCTTGTCCCCTGCAGACTCAGGCCAGGATGCCCATCCAGACCCAGACTCCAACCCAGACCCTGCCAGAGTGCCAGCTGAAATCGTCGTGCTCCTCGACTCTGAGGATAACCCATCTCTCCCTAAAAGGAGCCGTCCCAGGGGACTTCGCCCCCTTGAGCTTCCTGGTTAGTTAACGGGGAAGCCAGTGAGCCCCAGTGGAGTAGAGGTGGGGGTTTGGGGACAGGGTGAAGCACAGATCCTATGTTCTGGGCAGGAATCTTTGGGAGCCCTGGGGTGGCAGGGTTGGGGGATGGCCTCTTAAAGAAGGTATGAGGTCTTTTCTTTTCGCAGCTGTCCCTGCCACAGAGCCAGGAAATAAGAAGCCACGTGGTCAGAGATGGAAGGAGCCCCCAGGGGAAGAGCCAGTCAGGAAGAAAAGAGGCAGACCTATGACCAAAAACCTGGACCCTGACCCAGGTGAAGGGGAGGCCCAGGGGAGGTATGGGCTCTGATTGCAGAGCTCCGCAGAGATCCACATCAGTGAGGATGGAGCAGGGCCTGGGCACTGGACGCCTGCAGCTCCCCTAAAGCATCTTCACTCACAGTTCCATCCCATCCTGCCTTCCAGAGCCTCCATCGCCAGACTCGCCCACGGAGACTTTCGCGGCACCAGCAGAGGTCCGACACTTCACTGACGGCAGCTTCCCCGCTGGCTTTGTCCTGCAGCTCTTCTCCCACACCCAGCTCAGGGGCCCAGACAGCAAGGACCCACCCAAAGATGGGGAAGCGGCAGAGGGAGGCCTTCCCCGGGCAGAGAGCCTCTCTCCAGGTAAGCCCTCTGCAGCGAGAGGCACGGCGGGGACTTTGCAGGCAGCGCCCCTGGGCTGGGCCTCGGCAGGGCTGCTCTGTGGCAGAGCCCAGCATAGGGTGGGTGGTGCTCAGGTTTCCTGGGACACGGGGCCAGAGGCAGGGGGATCTGAATGATGAAGGAGGCTGACTTGAGAGTTGAGTTTTTCTTTTAAAAAAAAAAAATTATTTTTGTTTGTTTTTTGAGATAGCGTCTTGCTTTGTCACCCAGGCTGGTGTATAGTGGCACAATCTCAGCCCGCTGCAACCTCTGCCTCCCGGGTTGAAGCGATTCTCCTGCCTCAGCCTCCCGAGTAGCTGGGATTACAGGCAGGTGCCACCATGCCTGGCTAATTTTTATATTTTTAGTAGAGATGGGGTTTGGCCATGTTGGCCAAATCCACCCACCTTGGCCTCCCAAAATGCTGGGATTACAGGCGTGAACCACTGTGCCTGGCCTATTTTTTTTATTTTTTGAGGCAGTCTTGCTCTGTTGCGCAGGCTGGAATGCAGTGTTGTGATCTGGTTTCACTGCAACTTCCAATTCCAGGTTCAAGCAGTTCTCCTGCCTTGGCCTCCTCAGTAGCTGGGACTAGTGCATGCCACCACGCCTGAGTAATTTTTTGTATTTTTAGTAGAGACAGCTTCGCCATGTTGCCCAGGCTGGTCTTCAATTCCTGAGCTCAGGCAATTCAGCCTCCTAACGTGCTAGGATTACAGGTGTGAGCCACTGCACCCAGCCAGCTGAGCTTTTCTTAGTGTTCCTTAGGAGTTTTCTGGAATTGGTCATTGGGTCAGGGTAGGCCAGTGTTTCCCAGAAGCTGATTTCCACACATAGAATTGTTCTAGCTAGAGTCTGAGAGGTGCCCTGGTGGAGCAGAGGCCCAAATGGGGCTACTTAGCAGTTCACTTAAATGTCCAGAGAACAGATGGGATGAACAGTGGACAGATGCCTCCAGGGGACACCAGCTCAGTAAATTGCCTGGTAATAGCAGTAAGTGCTTGTGGTGTTCAGTGCCCTACTAAGTTTAAGAAGCTTACATACGGGCCGGGCGTGGGGTGGTTCATGGCTGTAATCCCAGCACTTTGGAAGGCTGAGGCGGGTGGATCACGAGGTCAAGAGATCGAGACCATCCTGGTCAACATGGTGAAACCCCATCTCTACTAAAAATACAAAAAATCAGCTGGGCATGGTGGCGCATGCCTGTAATCCCAGCTACTCAGGAGGCTGAGGCAGGAGAATTGCCTGAACCTAGGAGGCGGAGGTTGCGGTGAGCCGAGATCACACCATTGCATTCCAGCCTGGGCAACAAGAGCGAAACTCCGTCTCAAAAAAAAAAAAAATAGTCCAGTGTGGCGGCACGCACCTGTAGTCCCAGCTCTCAGGAGGTTGAGGCAGAAGAATCACTTGAAGCCATTGGGAGTCAGAGGTTGCAGTGAGCCGAGATTGCAACTCCAGCCTGGGCAATAGAGCAAGACTCCGTCTCAAAAAAAAGAGAAAAAAGAAGCGTACATACAAGGCCAGGCAGTGTTGCTCATACCTGTAATCCTAGCACTTTGGGAGGACAAGGGAGGCAGATCACCTGAGGTCAGGAGTTTGAGACCAGCCTAGCCAACATGGTGAACCCCATCTCTACTGAAAATATAAAAATTAGCCGGGCACGGTGGCAGGCACCTGTAATCCCAGCTACTCAGGAGGCTGAGGCAGGAAAATTGCTTAAACCTGGGAGGTAGAGGTTGCGGTGACCCAAGATCCACACCACTGCACTTCAGCCTGGGTGACAGAGTAAGACTCTGTCTCCAAAAGAAGTTTACAGTATACAGTTTATTTGGTCCTTACAAAAATAGCTTGTATAGAAGGGCAGATGTCCATTCCTTTTTCCAAATGGGAAAACCATTTCTCAAAGAAATGGTTTCTGCTTCTTCGTGATCTTTATGTCAGTTTCCTGTTTGCTGCTGTAACAAATCACACAAACATAATGGCTTAAAACAACACACATGGCTTGCGCCTGTAATCCCAGCCACTTGGGAGGCTGAGACAGGAGGATTGTTTGACCCAGGAGTTCAAGGCTGCAGTGAGCTACAATCACGCCACTGCATTCCAGCCTGGACGACTGAGCGAGACCCTCTCTAAAAACAAAACATAACACACATTATTTTACAGTTCTGGAAGTCAGAGGTCCAAAATGGGTCTCACTGAGCTAAAATCAAGGTGTTGGCAGGGCTGTGTTTCTTCCTGGAAGCTCTAGGGGAAAATCTACTTTCTTGCCTTGCCCATCTCCTAGAGGCTGCCTGCATGTCTTGGCTTGTGGCCTTGCATCTTGAAAGCCAGCAGTGACCAGTCAGTCTTTCTCAGATACCGCCCTGGTTCCGGCTCATCTGCCTCTTCCCCATTCAAAGACCCTCATGATTATATTGGGCTCACTCAGTTCAGGATCATCTCTCTTTTAGCCTGCTGATGAGCAACCTTAATTTCATCTGTAGCCTTCATTGCCCTTTGCCATGTAACAAAACACTCAACTCACAGGTTCCAGGGATTAGGACATGAACATCTGGTGGGGGGTGAGGGGCATCTTTCTGCCAACCACACTCATGTGACCCAACAAGCAGAATTAGGATGAGACTGGAATGTAGTCCAGCAGGCAGAGACCGAGCCTAGGTCCTCTGGTCACCTCTCCATGCTAAGCATTGTTTACAGGCACTCAGGAAATGCTTCTTGAAGAAGTGAATGGGTCAGGAGTGCACGGTTGTACCAGCTTGTCTGAAATGTGTGTTTGGAATTAGAGCCATAGAATGATGGCCAACAGGATGGCTGGAGGTTCTCCTGAGAGTAGGGCTCTCAAAAAGCAGGTGTGCTCTTTTCGTTTTTTGAGACAGGATCTCTGCCCAGGCTGGAGTGCAGTGGTACCATCATAGGTCACTGCAGCCTCAAATTCCCAGGCTCAAGCAATCCTCCTGCCAGAGCTTCCTGAGTAGCTAGGACCACAGGCGTGCCTCTCCATGCCAGGCTAATTTTCAAATTTTTTGTAGAGACAGGTTTTCCCTATGTTGCACAAGCTGGTCTTGAACTCCTGGGTTCAAGTAGGCCTCCCAAAGTTCTGGGATGACAGGTGTGCTTTTTTGCATAACGAAAAAAGCCTTGGCTAGGCACAGTAGCACACACTTATTATCCCAGCACTTTAGGTCGCATGGTGGGGGCTAGGAGTTCCAGACCAATCTGGGCAACATAAGGAGACTCCATCTCTATAGAAAGTTTTAGAAGTCCTGACTAAGGCAAGAGGATCACTTGAGCCCAGGAGTTTAAGTAAATTCTGATTGTACCCCAGTCAGATTGTACCACTGTACTCCAACCTGGGCAACAGAGCTAGACAGTTGCGTTCGCGCGTATGTGTGTCTGTAGTTGCTTTTATCTGTGTGTGTGTGTCTGTGTATCTGTAGTTGCTTTTATCTGTTATTTGGGTCTCCCTTTTTCTGATCTCAAGGCAGGCCTCAGACCTGACAGAGCTAGACCATTTTGTGTGTGTGTGTGTGTGTGTGTGTGTGTGTGTGTGTGTGTGTGTGTGTGTGTCGTTGCTTTTATCTATTATTTGGGTTCCCCTTTTTCTGATCTCAAGGCAGGCCTCAGACCCGTCGTGCGTGTCTGTCTGTAGTTGCTTTTATCTATTATTTGGGTCCGCCTTTTTCTGATCTCAAGGCAGGCCTCACCCCTTCATATAGATCACAGTTTTAACTGTCTCAAGTTTCAGCTTGAGTCACATTCCAGTCCTGGCTCCCTGAGACCATGTGTTCCACTTGAACTTGAGCGTGTCCCGAGGCTCCTGGTTCTCTCCGGTGGATCCCTGCTCTAAATGGCTGACCTCTTCCACTGTCTAATGGGTCTTCTGGTTTCATTCTCAAACGGGAGCCTTCATTTAGAATCCTGGTGTACCCTGTGTGCAGACTCCACCTATCTGGAGTGGTGAGTAGATGAGAAGAGAATCCCTGAGCTTTTAGATTTCTTTGGGGTGAATGGGCAAAGTCTGAGTGGAAGGGGGCTTCAGCCGGCTGCTTGAGTGATCTGAGAGAGACGGAGTCGATTGTAGGGTGTTGTCAAGCGGTGGCAGCATTTGTGGAGGTTGGAGAGGCCTGAGAAACCGCAGAAGACCTGAGTGGTGCACAAGTGTTCCTGGAGCCTGTGCCCGGGGGAAGCACCCTGGGAGATGGCATGAGTGAGACAGCCTTTGTCCCCCAAAGCTCAGTGTGTCCACTGAGTTTATAGGCTCCAGTTTGTAGGCGGAAGGCAGTAAATCTTTAAAAACCAGGGGGCCCTCATGGCAGTTCTTTGCAGAGCAGAGGCTCTGGACCTGTGGTTTCAGATGGTCTCACGAACCAAAAGCTTGGGCAGATTTCACAGAAACCTGTGACGCTTCCACCAGAATGTCTCTACTTTCTGTATTATGTACATATTGAAGTTCTCTGAAGACTTCATTTAAAGATCCTGCAACTTTAAAAAAAAATTAGAGTTGTAAAAATTATGGATTTCACAGTTGGAAAAGGCCACTGTGATCAGGTTAGCTGAGCTGATGGATATCAATGTGAGGTGGTCCGGGAAGACTCTAGAACCCTCCAAGGACCATGCCGGAAGAGGATGGGGAGTGTGTCCAGGCCAGGAGAAGGGATGGGCCACAATGACCTGCTGATAAGTAACGGAAAGAGGAGCCTCTCTGTCTCACTGGTGTTTAGTTTGAGTAGGACCTAAGGATCTGGCTTAGGATACCTCGGCCAGATCCTGTGTTTCCAGGCTGGACCAAGGAGAAAGCGGAGTGAGAGAGTGAGCATGTGTGTGCCTGAGCGTGAGCTTCATATGGGTGTTTTCTTTGGTTTTTGAGTGTCACTCTGTTGTCCAGGCTGGAATGCAGTGGTGCAATCTTGGTTCACTGCAACCTCTGCCTCCCTGGTTCAAATGATTCTCCTGCCTCAGCCTCCTGAGTAGCTGAGATTACAGGCATGTGCCACCACACCCAGCTAATTTTGTATTTTTAGTAGAGATGGGGTTTCACCATGTTGGCCAGGCTGGTCTGAAGTCCTGACCTCAGGTGATCCACCTGCCTTGGCTTCCCAAAGTGCTAGGATTATAGGCATGAGCCACTGCACCCAGCTGGTCTTTCTCTCTTTTTTTTTTTTCTTTTTTTTGAGACGGAGTTTCACTCTTGTTACCCAGGCTGGAGTGCAATGGCGTGATCTCGGCTCACCACAACCTCCGCCTCCTGGGTTCAGGCAATTCTCCTGCCTCAA
>NW_016107924.1:397003-419573 GCF_001604975.1 Cebus imitator | reverse complement strand
GGGTTTCACCATGTTGACCAGGATGGTCTCGATCTCGACCTCGTGATCCACCCGCCTCGGCCTCCCAAAGTGCTGGGATTACAGGCTTGAGCCACCGTGCCCGGCCTGGTCTTTCTCTTTCTGATCTAGCGGTTACAGTGGACCCATCGCTCACTCCTTCCTAGAGACAACTTTCTTCCCTTGGCTCTTCAGGCAGCTACTCGCCTGGTTTCCTCTTCCCTCACTAGCTGCTCCTTCTCAGTTTCTCTTGCTGCTCATCCTCAGCTCCCAGAGTTGGAAACACGTCATATCATTGTCTGCCTTTCCCTTTCTAGAATGTAAAGGCCTGCAGGTTAGGGTTTTTGAGTCCTACACTGTGATGTCCCCAGGAGCCAAAACAGTGCCTGGCACAGAGTAGGCCCGGCTTATGTGTTTGGTGAAGGAATAAGTGCTTAAATATTCCCAGCCATGGGCCATTGTCAGACCTTGCTCCCTGGGAGGTCTCACCCAGATTCACAGCTTTCAATGCCTTGTGTGCTCGTAACACCCACTTTGGGCCCCTCCTTCCTGGTTCCATCCTCTTTTCCAGTTGCCCAGGTGGCACCTCTACATGGTTGTCTAAAAGATGTCAAACATCACGCCACTGCATTCCAGCTTGGCGACAGAGAGAGACTGTTTCTCAAAAAAAATGTCAAACTCAGCACATTGAAACTGAACCCCCGGTCTCCCCAATGCACCCCACCCCTAGCCTCGACAATTTTCCCTTTCCCAGTAAACAGCCCCAGCCTTCATTTGCTGTGGCCACACCCATATAGTCACCCTCTTCTTTCTCTCTGCAACCCAGCATCAGTCCAGCAGCCAGTCTTCCAAAACAAGTTCAGAGCTCACGCTGCTGTCACCACATCCACTGCTGCTACCCTACTCCAGGCTGGCTCTCTCCTGGTTCCTGAAACAAACCTAAGCTAGGTCTCCTGGCTTCTGAGCTTTGCCCGCTATGCTCTGCCCTCCTGTAGCAGCCATAGTGTCCTTGCTGAGAACACAAGTCAGATCCAGTCACTCCCCTACTCACAGCCCTCTTGGTGACCAGTGAGCCTCCTCCCAGGCTCCTGACCTCTCCCCGACACTCCGCTCCCTGTGTGGGCACTGTCCTTGCTGTTCCTGCAACAGCCAGTGTGCTCCACTAGGGCGCCCACATTTGTTCTTCCCTGTGCTGAAAATGCTGTTTCCCTACCTGTCTTTAGCTGACCCCTCACTGCCTCTGTGTCTCTGGTCCCCTGTCAGCTCTCTGCTATCCTCTCTCCTTTCCGTGGAGTACTTTTCATCTTTGTGTCTGGCCATATATAACATACTGCATTTTTTATTTGTTTATCCGATTTATTGGCTTTGATGACTAGAACGTGAAGTCCCAGAAGGCCACTGAGGCAGCTCCATTCACCGCTGTACCCCTGGCAATCTGAAGAGCATTGGGCATGTCACAGTTACTCAATAAACTATTGTTGAATTAATGAACAAGTGGAATTCAGGGTTCCTTTAGGGAGGTTATAGTTTGTCAGAGAAACAAACCGGCTTCTGGGAACACAGAATAGAATTTGGTAGGTGATAAAAATTTGGTGGCAACCACTAAGTCATTTTTAATTCCAGAACATTGCACAGCAAAATTGTACCTGTTTTCTCTGCCATGTTTTAAGTAATTGTGTCTCTAAAAACAAGATAGAAAAGGAACACACATGAGTTCTTCCCAATATAGTCGGGGCAGTAGTTGCAATCACCATTTTCTGTTTTTGCCTTTAAATGTAACGTAACTTTTTTATGTGTGTGTGACGGAGTCTTGCTCTGTCGCCCAGGCTGGAGTGCAGTGGTGTGATCTTGGCTCACTGCAACCTCAGCCTCCTGGGTTCACGTAATTCTTCTGCCTCAGCCACCTGAGTAGCTGGGATTAGAGAGATGCACCACCACGCCCATCTAATTTCTTTGTATTTTAGTAGAGACAGGGTTTCTCCAGGTTAGCCAGGCTGATCTCGAACTCCTGACTTCAAGTGATCTGCTCAGTTTGGTCTCCCAAAGTGCTGGGATTACAAGTGTAAGCCACTATTCCTGGCCCCAGTGTAATGTAACTTTTGCACATATCCCTGTTGTATGCTCGTTTTTTGTGGCTGCACGCTACCCACAGCAGCCCTCTTTTCTTTGTCTCAAGGCCTAGCTTTGCTCATTAGGAGTGGCTTCTCCATAATGCTAAGGCGGGTGCCAGATCCTGGCGATGTAGGTGTTGATGCTTAGCAGATAAAGACCCTGGCAGAAGCTGCAGTGTGGAGCTGGGCACTCACCAGGGCACTTTTCTCTGCTGTGTGTAGTCCCTCATGAGCTCTTTGGTGGGCACAGCTATGCCTTAGACTGCTTCTGGGTGTTCCCACCCCTGCACTTCTGCCCTACTCAGACAGAACCCGTTAAGCTAGGATGCCCAGTAAGCTTGAGATGAAATGGAATTGGCTGCAGGTAAGAGTTGGGGGAGAGGCACACAGCACCAGGCGTCCCTGTGCCAAAATACACACAGGAGGAAGGCTGCCTAGCTTCATCTGTCTCGTGCCTAGGGAGGCTGTGAGCCTCATTTTCTGGCTGGCAGCAGTCTTCGATCAGCCAGGAGTGGAGCTCCCTGCCATCCTTAGACTTCCCCTCATGCTAAGCACTGGGCTGTGGACATAAAGCCCTGGAAATGGGGATACAGTTTGCAGAGCTTCCAGGGAGCATCCTCATGGTGGGGTGTCTGGGGGCGTCCTGACTCTGCTCTCTGCTCTCATCCCTGCCCAGCTCCTCCTTCAGGGCTCCGCGGGACACTGGATCTCCAGGTTATCCGCGTGCGGATGGAGGAGCCCCCGGCGGTCAGCCTCCTGCAAGACTGGTCCAGGCACCCCCAGGGCACCAAGCGTGTGGGAGCAGGTGACACCCCAGACTGGCCCACAGTTCTGTCGGAATCCAGCACTACTGTGGCGGGGAAGCCAGAGAAAGGGAATGGGGTGTAGATTCTTGCTTTCCTGGGGAGGGGAGGGAGGGAGGGAGGGAGGAGGCAGCAGTGTCCCCCTGTGGCTTATAACTCAGAGCTGCCCAGCTCAGCCACCTGGTGGAGAGAGTAGAAACAGGTACCAGGGCAGGAGGGGGCTGGGCAGCGTCCATTGTTATTTTGAGGCACTGGAAAGTGTCTGCTCCTGGCCAGGCCCGAGGTCCGCGAGGGTGGCTGAGGCTGTCGTGCAGTAGGGCACTGGGCCTGTGGAGAACACCTACCCCAGTCCTTCGCTGACCCCCACCTCTCTCTGTCCCCCATGACACCCTCCCCCGCCTCCCCACCATTCTCCCTTGGCACAGTGCCTTACACAAGAGTGGTCATAAGGGGGTTTGAACTGAGTCCCACTACCTCGGGGGACGCTTCCCCTCCCCACTTGTTCAGGCTCCTAAACCAGGAAGCCTCCATTACCTCTTCCTGTCCCAACCCTGCAGAGGCCTGAGGCTGCCTGGCTGGGTGCCCCATTCATTCCCATTCTCTTTTTCATCTGTTTTCCTGTTGTATATATCACCTTTGTTGACAATAAATTATTTTTTTTTATTAAGAGTTCCGTCTGGGCCATCATTGGGGGAAGGGGTTTGCTAGCAGGATACCTGGCCACCTAGAGCAACCCTGAGGAGCAGGGGGGCTGGAAGGTGATCCTGGGGGAAGCCAGGGAGCCACCTCCCCCGAAGGTGGGACAGCGCCGGGGCAGGCTTCTCCGGGGCGGGGGAACAAGGGCTGACTTGTGCTATCAGTCACCTGCAGGCGTCTCACCCCCGCCCTTCCTCTCTGCTCTGGAAATGGGGTCAGAAGCAATTTTCTTGAACATTGTACCTTCTGGCTCACCTGGTAGGCCTCTGTCCAAAAGAGGCCACTGTGTAAGCCCAGGGGTGCTCACACCCAGGAAGCTGGGAATTATCTTGAGCTTTCTAAAGTGAAATGGTGGTAGCGAGCCTCCCACCAAAGGTGGGAAGATGCCTCTCCTCCCTTTCCGCGTGACGGGGAAGGGAGCACAGGGGTCCTAAACTCAGCCCTGCCTTGTACAGCCCTGCAGGCCTGCACCCTCAGCTATCCAACATCATCCACCCACCCCTTGGCTTAATTAAACCCAGATGTTTGCTGGATTCCCCCATTCCCTGGGCCACAAGGAGGCCACTTTGGCAGGTGTGGGAAGCGAGACCGTGCATCTCGGCACCTGTGGACAAATGTGCATGTAGGAGAAGTGGGGGCACAGGTGAGACTTGGAGGGTAGCTATTCCTGTAGGATACTGACACCGCCAAATTTATTTATTTATTTATTTATTTAGAGATGGAGCCTCGCACTGTCGCCCAGGCTGGAATGCAGTGGTGCGATGTCAACTAATCGTTGGTATTTTTAGTAAAGATGGGGTTTCGCCATGTTGGCCTCCCGATTCAAGTGATTCTCCTGCCTCAGCCTCCCGAGTAGCTGAGGTTACAAGTGCCCGCCACCATGACCATCTAATTTTTGTATTTTTTTTGGTGGAGACAGGGTTTCACCATGTTGGCCAGGCTGGTCTCCAACCCTGACCTCAAGTGATCCTCCTGCCTCAGCCTCCCACAGTGCTGGGATTACAGGTGTGAGCTGCCACACCTCGCCAACACTACCAGATTTGAGATTGACCAGGGATTTCATCTCAGGCAAGCAGGGTCCGGGCCTGGGCAGTGTGTGCTGCATGCTCACCTGATAGGGTGTTGCCATGGGCCAGCCATGTACCCATGAGGGATCTCACAGCTTGGTGGGCTCCTGGGACATGGTCCCTTCTCCCCATCTGACAAGCTCAGGAGGAGCCAAAAAATGTATAGGGTCAGCCAGGTGTGCTGGGTCCTGTCTGTAATCCCAGCACTTTGGGAGGCTGAGGTGGGCTGATCACCTGAGGTCTGGAGTTCCAGACCAGCCTGGCCAACATAGTGAAACCCCACCTCTACTAAAAATACAAAGAATTAGCTGGGTGTGGTGGCAGTCATCTGTAATCCCAGCTTCTTGGGAGCTTGAGGCAGGAGAATCGCTTGAACCTGGAGGGTGGAGGTTGCAGTAAGCCAAGATCTTGCCATTGCACTCCAGCCTGGGCCTGGGCAGTGTGTGCTGCATGCTCACAGATCTGTCTCAAATTTTGTCTCAAAAAAAAAAAAAAAATGTACAGGGTCTTTGTCCAGGGGAGATTAAAAGACGGTGAGGTATGGTGGGCAGAAGGCAGTGGCCAGGGCTTCAGGACACCTTGTACCTAGGGTGGCTTCCCCACTGCATGATGGCAGGCAGGCCACAGAACTCCCATGTCTCAAACACGGTTACCCGAAGATTGGCAAAACTTGTATCCTACCTGATAGGAAGAAATAATGCTAAAAATTTGGTTCTGCAAGCACAAATATTGCAAATGGTTTTCGCCCATCCTTTCAATCCTGTGACTTGTGTTTACATTTATGCCAGTGTGCTTTTAAAACCACACGACTGTGTTGCTGGGTGTTTACACTTGAGAAAATGTATGTAAAAGTTTGTTGTAAAATTGTGAAGCTAAATGCACCTTTGCTGTTCCATGATTAATGGCTTAGCCCTCTAGACTGTGAGCTCCTGGGCAGGGACCAGGTTGTATTGACTTTGTTTTCCAAGTGTCCTGCCTAGGGCCTGGCACATAGTAGGTGCTCAATAAATGTTTCTTGAGTGCCCTCTGAGTGTGTATTCCTGTGTGACATTTTTCTAGTGCATGCTGGTCCCTGGAGTGTGGTTCTCAGCACAGTGACTGTGGGTAGGTGACTTCATCCCCACATTGTGGCCAGTAGGGGTCTGCCCAGTCTCAGCCAGGACCCTGGGGACTTCGTGGATGTGTGTGGCTAGCAGGTGTGTGTGGCACCTCTGGACTTCCAAGGAAGAGTTGAAGAAAGTGGGACTGGGGATGGGACTTTAGCCCAGGCTAGAAGGACCTCGCTGATGACTGCCCAGGGCTTTCCTACTCCACACTGGCTTGGAGCCCCTCACCCCAGTCCTGCATCCTGGCGCAACACCAGGGAAGCTCTGCACGAATGCCAGTGGCTCTCAGGGCTGGTGGTGGCACCTTCATGTGGTGCTGAGGCCCAGCCATGCATTTGGGTGAAGAGGTTGGGGAGGAGAATGCTGCTGCCCCTGACTGCTGAGCCACACACCCGTTCTGCACTTCCCAGTCCTCCCTGGCTCTCTGAAGCCAGCGCCTCCTGCCCTCCCAGCTGCCTTCCTGGGGACCCAGGTGTGAGAGGTCTTTCTGGATCCCTAACAAGGAAAAACTTTCTGCATTCCCAATACTTCTGACACCAGTGTTAGTGGGGAGGGGTCTCCCACACCAATTCTCCAACTCTCTAGACACCAGCCAGCTGTCTTGACATTCAGTTCTGACACTACCCGGAGTTAGCACAGACCCCGCAGGTTAAGGGCTCAGTCCCAGCAGACTGCCTCTGCTTTAGATGCCAGATCTAGTCCCAGGTTGTCACCTGTACATCTGACCAGCCCAAATTTGGAAGTTTCCCACAACCCCCTCCTTAGCTTTGATAATTTGCTATAATATCTCAAAAAAATCAGGGAAGCAGGCCTGGTGCAGTGGCTCATGCCTGTAATTCAGCACTGTGGGAGGCTGAGGCAGGTAGATCACTTGAGGTCAGGAGTTCGAGACCAGCCTGGCCAACATGGTGAAACCCTGTCTATACTAAAAATACAACAATTACTGTATTGTTGGTCATGGTGGCAGGTGCCTGTAATCTCAGCTACCCGGGAAGCTGAGGGAGGAGGATCGCTTGAATCCAGGAGGCAGAGGTTGTAGTGAGCAGAGATCACGCCACTGGGGTGACAGAGCAAGACCCTATCTCAAAAAAAAATAAAAAATCAGGGCCGGGCGAGGTGCCTCACGCCTGTAATCCCAGCACTTTGGGAGGCCAAGGTAGGTGGATCCCAAGGTCAGTAGTTTGAGACCACCAGCCTGGCCAATATGGTGAAACCCCATCTCTACTAAAAATACAAAAAAATCAGCTGGGCGTGGTGGCGGCCACCTGTACAGGAGGCTGAGGCAGGAGGATCACTTGAACCCTGGAGGTGGAGGTTGCAGTGAGCCGAGATCACGCCATCGCACTCCAACCTGGGCAACAAGAGCAAGACTCCGTCTCAAAAAAAAAAAAAAGAAAAAAAAAAGAAAAAAAATCAGGGAAACATTTACTTAGATTTACTGGTTTATAAAGGATGTTACTTAGGATATAGACAAACAGGTGATGAGGGCGAGGTTCAGACAGGTCCCAAACACAGGAGCTTCTGTCCCAGTGGAGTTGGAGTGAGCCACCCTCCTGGCATGTGGGTGCTGTCACTCACTTAGAAGCTTCCCAAACCCCATTATTTAGGGTTTTCATGGAGGCTTCATTAGGCACAATTGCTCAAATCATTGGCCACTGGTGATTGGCTCAATCTCCAGCCTCTCTGCCCTGCCTGGAGGTCTCGGGTAGGGAGGAAAGTTGCAATCCCCTAATCACGTGATTGGTTCCTCTGGCTACCAGCCCCATCCTCCAAGAGTCAGCTCATTAGCATGAACTCTGAGGTGATGAAAAGAGACTTATTATGAATAACAAAAGATGTTCCTCTCTCCCCATCACTGAGGAAATTTTAAGAGTTTTAGTTCTGGGCCAGAAACCAGGATGAAGACCAGAGGCATATGTCTTTTTTTTTTTTTTTTTTTTTTTGAGACACAGTCTCACTCTTGTCACCCAGCTGGAGTGCAATGGCATGATCTCAGCTCACTGCAACCGCTGCCTCCAGGGTTCAAGCAATTCTCCTGCCTCAGCCTCCCAAATAGCTGCAATTAAGGTGCACACCACCACACCCAGCTAACTTTTTGTCTTTTTAGTAGAGACAGGGTTTCACCATGTTGGCCAGGCTGGTCTCAAACTCCTGACCTCAAGTGATCCACCGCCTCAGCCTCCCAAAGTGCTGGGATTACAAGCGTGAGCCACTGCGCCCAGCCAACATATATGTCTTCTTATATCACAGTGCTGGTAATCCTCTCTTGTGTGCAAAGCCAGGCTGAGACCAGGGAACAGTCACTCCTGCCCTCCTTGAAGAGGAACCGGAGCATGTGGGAGTGTGAATGGGAACGGAGGACACAGGCTGGGCCCCTGCCGGCACCCCAGTGGTGGAGCCGGTCTGGTCCAGGGCCTGAGACTTTCTAACAGATGCTCCTCCAATCTGTGCTTCCTGTTTCTCTGCAGAAAATGCGGCAGTTACCCTCACCTCCACCCCACACGCAGCTGGGCTGCTGTGTGGCTCAAATGAGATTCTGCATGTGGGGCCCTTTGTAAACTGTAAAATCCTGTACACCCCTGAGGTATGGTAGAAGATGGGGGCTGGGATGGGAGAGGGTCTCTGTTGGGCTTGGGGACTCTCTGCCACCAGAGTCTCTCGGGGGAGGGGGTAACCTGCTGAGGCTGCTTGCAGGTGCAGTGACAAAGGAAGGGCTGCAACACCTCCTGGGGTGTCTGCCTTCCCACCTCCCTGGAGTCAGGTCTCAGCCCAGAGCCTTCATGCCACCAAATCTGCTCAGTCTCTTTCTCCCCTAGAGGGAACACCCTCATTCTCAGGACATATGTACCAGCCTCCAAAGAAGGAAGAGGAGGCTGGGTGCTGTGACTCACACCTGTAATCCCAGCATTTTGGAAGGCTGAGGCGGACATATCACTTGAGGTCGGGAGTTCGATACCAGCCCGACAAACATGGAGTAACCCCATCTCTACTAAAAATACAAAATTAGCTAGGCCATAGTGGCGCATGCCTATAATCCCAGCTGCTTGAGAGGCTGAGGCAGGAGAATCACTTGAACCCGGGAGGTGGAGGTTGCAGAGAGCTGAGATCGCGCCACTGCGCTGCAGCCTGGGCAACAAGAGCAAAATTCCTCTCAAAAAAAAAAAAAAAACAATGAAGAGAAGCTGGGCTTTGGGTTCCCAACATTGATGTCAATGGCTTGGATCTCTTCCAGCGCCACGTCTGGTGGGGGTGGGCAGAGGAAGCAGGAGCACCAGGTGGGTGATGAGGGATGGGGTGACCACCCTGCAATGCTCAGATCCCACAAACATCCATGAAGGACCTCATAGGCAGGCACTGTGTTAGAAACTATGGGGTACGGACAGGACATCTATCCTGGTTTTATCACAGACCACCTGACACTGCACCCATTATACAGGTGAGGAAACTGAGGTACGGTGAGATGAACACAGTGATCTGCCTGCCATTCCAGAGCTAGTAAAGGAGCAGATCTGGATGGGTGGGTGGCTCAAGCCTGTAATCCCAGCACTTTCAGAGGCCGAGACAGGCAGATCACCTGAGGTCAGGAGCTTGAGACCAGCCTAGCCTACATGGTGAAACCCTGCCTCTACTAAATATAGAAAAATTAGCTGGGCATGGTGGCAGGTGCCTGTAATGCCACCTATTCAGGAGGCTGAGGCAGGAGAGTCACTTGAACCCGGGTGGCAGAGGTCCCAGTGAATCAAGATGGTGTTACTGCACTCCAGCCTGGGTCAAAGACCAAGACTCTGTCTCAAAAAAAAAAAGAAAAAGAAAGAAAAACAAGGGAAAAGGGGCTCTCACTCTTGCCCAGGCTGGAGTACAGAAGTGTGATCATAGCTCACTGCAACCTCAACCTCCTGGGCTCAAGTAATCCTCCCACCTCAGCCTCCCGAGTAACTAGGACTACAGCTGTGCCACTATGCCTGGCTAATTTTTTTATTTTTTGTAGAGATAGGGTCTCCCTGTGTTGCCCAGGCTGGTCTCGAATTCCTGGACTCAAGAGATCCCCTCCACCAACTTTGGCCACCCAAAGTGCTGGGATTACAGGCATGAGCCATCACACCTGGCATTTATTTATTTATTTATTTGTTTATGTATTTATTTATTTATATTTAGAGGCTCACACTTGTAATCCGAGCATTTTGGGAGGTCAAGGTGGATGGACCACCTGAGGTTGAGAGTTCACAACCAGCCTGGGCAGCATGGTGAAACCCTGTCTCTACTGAAATACAAAAAATTAGCCAGGCGTCTTGGGGTGCACCCAGGCTGGAGTGCAGTGGTGCGATCTCGGCGCCCTGCAATCTCCGCCTCCTTGGGTGAAGCTGCTTGAAGCGATTCTCCTGCCTCATCTTCCTGAGTAGCTGGGACTACTTGCATGCGCCACCATGTCCAGCTAATTTTTGTATTTTTAGTAGAGATGGGGTTTCATCATGTTGGCCAGGCTGGTGTCGAACTCCTGACCTCAGGTGATCCACCCACCCCAACCTCCCCGAGTGCTGGGATTACAGGCGTCAACCATTGTGCCAGGCCCGCTCAAGCAATTCACCACCTGCCTCAGCCTCTGAAAGCCTCTGAAAGTGTGGATGTTATAGGCATGAGTCACCATGTCGGGTCCAGCCTTAATTTTAAATTTAATGAAATATTTTAAATTTTAAAATATTTTTGGGAGGGGGGGTTAGGGGTGGGGAGATTGAGGAGGGATGGCATTAGAAGTGCCTAAGGTAGATGACAGGGTGATAGATGCAGCAAACCACCACCATGGCACGTGTATGCCTATGTAACAAACCTGCACATGTACCCCAGAACTTAAAGTATAATAAAAAAATTTTTTTAAATATTTTTAAATTAAAAATTTTTGATAAATTTTATTCAGATAGTAGTCTGATCACATATGAAGAACATTCAAATCATAAATCAGGCCGGACGTAGTTAGTGGCTCACGCCTGTAATCCAAGCACTTTGGAGGCCAAGGCGGGCGAATCACCTGAGGTCAGGAGTTCAAGACCAGCCTGACAAATATGGTGAAACCCCGTCTTTATCTATTAATTAAAAAAAAAAAATTTTTAAATCATAAATCAAACATAAATGTTAAAGATGAATCTTCAAACACTGTAGCCAATGATGCCACACTTGCCTCTGATCTCTGTGACATAAAACCACGTCCACACCCCAGTGGCCTCTGAAACATTCAGCGCAGCCTCCTTGACTGTGAGCTCTTTGAAGCTACCAGTTTGGGCTCTACTGACTTTTATTTTTCTGGCCCCGGATAACTCTAGGGATCTCAGCAGGATTTGGAGGAACTTGCTCAACTTTGGCGTAGAACCAAAACGTGGCCAATCAAGGCTTCAACTGAGTCACAGCAGTGTTCACCGGTACCAGGGCGGCGAGGTGATGGACACATCGGGTCGTGGTTCTAGAATGGAAAGTCTGTTGCCCGAAGGGCCCACTGAATGCCACCACCTCTCAGCAGTTTTACTTTCTGTGTATGTTTTGTTTTCATTTGTTCAGGTGGGAAAGCCTGGAATCGTCCATTTCACTCCTCTCTCTCTCATAACCCCAACCCATCCGAAAGCACATTGGCTGTACCCTTCGAATATGTCCCAAATCCGATCACTTCTCAGTACCTCCACTGCTGCTGCCTGGCCCCAAGCCACTGGCATCTCTCCCTTGAATTGTAAAATCCTCCTTGCTGGTCGCCTGGGTCTGCTTTTGTCATGGCCTTTCACTCTGTTCTCAGCCCAGCAGCCAGTTAGATCATGTTACTCTGGTGGCAACTCATCCCGCTCCCAGGAAAAACCACAGCGGTAGCCCACTAGGCCTGGTTCCCATGGCCACACACCTCCTCACTCACTCTACTCCAGGCTCATTGGCCCCTTGCTCTTCAAACAGGCCAGGTACGCTCCTCTGCCTGGTTGCTCTTCCCCTGGATGTCTAACCACTTCCTTCAAGGCTTTTTTTTTCTCAGCCTCCCAGAGTGCTGGGATTACAGGTGTGAGTCACCGCCTGGCCTCCTTCAAGTTTTTTTTTCTTTTCTTTTTTTTTTCTTTTGAGATGGAGTTTTGCTCCTATTGACCAGGCTGGAGAATAGTGGCACGATCTCAGATCACTGCAACCTCCACCTCCCAGGTTCAAGCAATTCTCCTGCCTCAGCCTCCCGAGTAGCTGGGACCACAGGCATGCATCACCATGCCCAGCTAAGTTTTGTATTTTTAGTAGAGACAGGGTTTCTTCATGTTGGTCGGGCTGGTCTCGAACTTCCAACCTCAGGTGATCTGCCCGCCTTGGCCTCTCAAAGTGCTGGGATTACAGGCATGAGCCACTGCGCCTGGCCTCCTTCAAGTTTTTACTCAAGCGTCACCTTCTCAGCAAGGGCTTCACGAACCCCCTCAATACTGTAGTTTGTCTTCTACCCCTCACTCCTGTAATCCTGACCCCCATTAGCTGGCTCTGTTTTTTTCTGATGCCACTTAATACTGACTCTTTTGTTTGTTGTGTCTTCCTCAGAATGAAAGGTAAGTTCCCCAAGGGCAGAGATCTTCATTTTGTTCACCAATCTACCTGAAAAGCCTAAAATAATAGGCTTTTGCACATAGTAGGTGCCCAATAAGGATTTGCTGAATGAATGAATACGTCTGCAGATTTAGAGAGAGGGTAAATGTGTGGCAATAATTCTTCTTTGGGGAGAACTAGGAGGGTTCCTGAATTTGAGTAGGCGAGATTTGAACTGGATCTTGAAGTGGTTCTGGAAGCTGAGGTAGGTGATGGGCAATCATCTATCAGCTTGAACAAAGGCATGGAAGTCAGAGAGCTTGGCAGCAGGGTAGGATTTAGGGAGAAGTGTGATCAGTGATAGTTGGAGAGGTTATTGCAAGGTGATGTGAGGCGGTATTGAGCAAAGTTTTGAATGCAGGCTAAAGGCTTTTCCTACAGCCAGGACCAGCTATATAACTTGTGGGGCACAGTGCAAAATGGAAATGCAAGGTTGCTTTGGTCAAAAATTTCAAGATGGTGGGCCAGGCATGGTGGCTCACACCTATAATACTAGCAATTTGGGAGGCCGAGGAAGGTGGATCACTTGAGATTGGGAGTTCAAGATCAGCCTGGCCAACGTGGTGAAACCCTGTCTCTACTAAAAATTCAAAAAATTAGCCAGGCGTGGTGGTGGGCACCTGTAATCCCAGCTACTCGGGAGGCTGAGGCATGAGAATCACTTGAACCCGGGAGGTGGAGGTTGCAGTTAGCTGAGATTGCACTACTGCACTCCAGCCTGGGCAACAGAGCATGATTTAGTCTAAAAAAATTTATGTTTTCAAGATGGTGACAGCAGAGCATTAATCCAAGCTCAGGGCCCTCCTGAGTTCAGGGCTCTCCTGAGCTCAGGGCTCTGTGTGACTGCACGGGTCCTGGGGCCATGAAGCCAGCCCTGCCTATAACCCATTAGGAAGCTGGTGATAGCTTTCTAGCAGAGCAGAGACGTTATTGGAGCTGGACTTTGGGAAGATTATTCCGACATGTCTGGTGCAGTAGGTTGGAGGGAATCATGGCAGGGAGACAAGCTCCACAGCCTTTGCAAAGCTAGTAAGGAAGAGAAAAGGATAGGTAGGGTAAGGGTCAGAGCCAAAGGGCAAAGGGATGAGGCAGGGGTTAGAGCTACAGTGACAAGCATGGAGGAGATGGAGTCTACTGAGACGAGAGTGTGGACCAGGGCGAGACTGCTGGAACATCACCAACTGCTTCCTCTCTATTTTCCCTGCTTTTATTAGAGGTGATACCAGGCAATGTGTCTCCCTTTGGCCACCAGAGGGCAGATGATTCTCAAGGATTGAATTTGGGTTGGGGGAGTGAAATGTTCTCTGTCCTCTTCCTCTCTCTTCCTCACCTCCATTGGTGTGCCTTCACCGCCTTCTTCCTCAACAGGTGGGTGCCTGAATGGAGCTGGGGTGGGGCATGGGGAACTGTGCTGGAGTCCCAGGGATTTACTAAGAGTGTGGTGATACCTGCTGCCTTAGGAAGTACTTTCATACCCTGCTAATTACATCTGCTCAGATGCCTGCTTCTCTGATGGGATGAAGGCTGGCTCAAGATGCCGGGATTTGGAGGTCAAGTAGCCGGGGACCAATCAGCAGTTTTCCCAATAACTCCTGGGTCCTCTCTGCTCCTGTGTACCTTTGAGAACCTGTTGCTTGAGCCTGGTTTCTGACTTCTGTGGGGCCTCTGCCTCCTGCCGACCTTAAGCCATGGATGGGAGGGTGTGGTTCCAACGTGTTTCAGCTACTATGGGTGAGGACAGCTTGGTCCTGGGGAAATCAGCCCAGGATACTGCCTGTCCTTCGTAACAGTGTAAGGGGAAGTGAGGGGTTGACTGCAGTTGCCAAATAGACTTCCTGTTAGTCAAGTGCTCTCCAAAGCTGAGAGGGACTTCAGAGTTCATGAATCCAATAGCTTCACTTTACTGATGGGGAAAATGAGGCCCAGAGAAAGAAAGAAAAGAAACTTTAAATACCTTATCTTGCAGAGGCATTTTAAAAGGTAATTGGAATACAGAAATGTCATTTCGAGTGTCAACGTAGGAGCGAAGGCATAGGAAAGAGGAGCCTAAACTCAGTGATGTTATGTGATCACGCAGCATTTTCTTTTTTTTTTTTTGAGACAGAGTTTCACTCTTGTTACCCAGGCTGGAGTGCAATGGCGCGATCTCGGCTCACCGCAACCTCCGCCTCCTGAGTTCAGGCAATTCTCCTGCCCCAGCCTCCCGAGTAGCTGGGATTACAGGCACGCGCCACCATGCCCAGCTAATTTTTTGTATTTTTAGTAGAGACGGGGTTTCACCATGTTGACCAGGATGGTCTCGATCTCTTGACCTCGTGATCCACCCGCCTCGGCCTCCCAAAGTGCTGGGATTACAGGCGTGAGCCACCGCGCCCGGCCTCACGCAGCATTTTCACTTGGCAGAGCTGGGGCTGAACTGCAGGGCCCTGGACACTCCCCCATCCAGTGCAGAGGACGCTGCCCTGGGCCTGCCTGGGGCCTTGCCGAGCCCTGCGGACTAGAAGCGGGATCCATAGAAGCCAAGATAGATGATGGCAAGTGGTGGATAGGAGGCAGACAGGCAGTAGACTGATTCTGCACTTGACAGGTAAGTTGATAGGCTAGATGATAAAAGGGAGGTGGGTTTTATGAGCTGACCGACAGACGGACAGAAATGCAGACAGGAAGTTGCTATGGAACCAGAGGATGCTAATCGCAGGGACGGCTAACAACCTTGTTTTGTATTTAGTCAAATCTCAAGCACGAACAGGTGACCGACGCTTCCTGTTCAAGATTTGAAAATACCCGAAAACTGACGGAAAGACACGAAGCGAATCAGACTCCGAGAGCCACCCAGGGAAACGACCGAGGGCTCGGAGGGCCTCGGGTGTTGCCGGAAATGGCCGACGACCGCCCTCAGCAGCGCGGCGGGAGGGGGCGTGGCCGGCTCAGCACGCGGAGCAGCTTCGGGTGTTTCCGGAAACTGCCGAAAGCCCTCGAAGTGGGCGGGGGAAGGCCGGTGGGCGTGGCTGGATGGTTGTGTAAGGGAGCGGAGGGGTAGATACCCGGGGTCGCTTCGTGAATTTCCGTAAACAGAGCCGAAGCTTCGTCCTCGGAATCAAGGAGGTGCGCGCGTCCCCGGGGGTTACCTTCTTCGGCTGTTTCCGGAATTCACCCGTAGTCTGTGGCCGGGAGGAGAAGGCGCGCTCCACCTCCCTTTTCTAGCCGCTTCGGATGTTTCCGGCTGCTGCCGGCGGAAAGAGCCGAGGGCCGGCGGTGGTGGCGGCCATGTTGGGAGCAGCAGGTCCGGCGGCGGCTGCCTGTGTGCCGGGCGCGGAGCAGTGCCGCTGAGGGCAGGGGAGGAGCGAGGCAGGCGGCCGGCTGCGGCGGCAGAGAGTAGGCGGAGCGGCGCGGCCCGGCCGAAGGGCGGCACAGCCCAGCCGGGGGTCGGGGGGGTGCGGTCCGGAGCCGCTCGGAGCCGGCGCGGCCTAGCCCGAGCGGCGCATCCCCGGGCTGGCGTGAGCGGCTGCCCGGCCTCCCCGCACCCCCGGCCGGGGCCCATGCGGCGGGTGCTCCTGCTGTGAGAAGCCCCGCCCGGCCGGGCTCCGCGCCTTCCCTTCCCTCCCTTCCTCCAAGCTTCTCGGTTCCCTCCCCCGAGATACCGGCGCCATGTCCAGCGCCCGGACCCCCCTACCCACGCTGAACGAGAGGGACACGGAGCAGGTAAGGAGCCCTGAGGGCTCCCTGAATTCTTTGGCTGGGCCCCTTGCACCTTGCGGAGCCTCCTCCCTCTACTCTCCTTGTGCCCCTGCTGCCATCCTGCAAGTCTCGGCTGCCCTGTCATCCGGCTCTCGACTCCGGCCCCGCACATCCCGCTTCCGAGTCCTGACCTGGGACCCACCTTGTCCTGACTCCAAGCTGTACACTTGTCTTTCTGCCAACCCCCCTTCTCCCCTCACCACCCTCCTGCGCTCTTCCGTGTCACCTCCCCAGCTTCCCTTTCTCTTCCCTTTTTCTCTCAGGGGCCTTCCTGGTCATCCTCCACCCACGCTTAAAGCAGCCACCCTCCTGCCCCTCGAATAGCAGCACCCCGCGATTTGCCACAGATCTTTGTCCACCTCTCCCTTCGTCTCTCCTGCCTTGCTTCCCCTCCGCCCTCACCGGTTCTGCTAGTCTCTGGTTATCACCCTCAGGGTCCTTGCTCTGGACTGTGCTCTCGATCTTGGCCCCTTGCGGTTCCCTCATATTTTCTACCCTCCCTCGTCGTTTTCCAAATTGTGCTCTCCCTCTTGCTTGCAACCCACCAGCTCCACCCTCATCACCTTTCCAAATCCTTCGCCTACTCTTTGCTCATCACTTTCCCTTCTTTTCTCCAGGAGCTCCCTGAATCCTGGCGCTGGCATTTGTCGCTTCCGTGTTTCCCACAGCTGTCATGCGCGTAGTTTTCCCACAGGTTGCCTTTGGGGTTCCAATCATCACTCCCTTCAGAGTCTTTGGATCCCTCTTGTTCTCTTCCCTCCGAGTTTGGCTTTTAAGTCTCTGGGCCTCCTGTTTCTCTCTGTGAATGCTCTACCAGCCTTCTGGGCTCTTCCTCCCAACGGAAAGACACTTGGCCCCACCGTGTTAACACAACCTGTTGCTCAGTCTTTTCCCGGACCTCGCTGCATCACAGTTTTTGTCTTTCTGTCTGTACACTGGAACACAAACCATGATGCCTTTCCGTGTCTTCACTCCCGTGCTTGGCACTTCTCAGAGTATCTTCCTTGCTTGTTGCCTTCCTGTTTCTCTACCCTCACCCCATCTTCCTTACTGTGCCTTTTAATCAGGGTTGCCCTTCGTCTCCACGTTAGTTTCCTGACTTCTTCATGTCGTATGTGTCCCCCACCATGCTTGGATCCATTCTGTTCCTATTGGCTAGTCTCTGTAATTCCCAGGAAGTCCAGGTGTTTTGCATGCTAGTTTCTTGAGCTACACCTCAGCCTCACGACTCTACACAGTCCCCCCTTGTCCTGGCAATCAGTGCTATGGTTTGTCACCCAAGTCTTAGTCTTTCTGGGTCATCTCACTTTTGAGCAGAGAGGCATTCACTTTCCACCCCTCCCCTTCACCGACTCCAGCGTCCTTTGCTGACTGCTCTGTGGAGAGTCCCCTGCCTGTCACACCTTTATTGGTGGAGAACTTTCCTAGGTCAAAAAACTTGACTTGAAAAAGGAGTGCATCTGCCCCAGGGCTGCTGTGCTTTTTGCCTTCTTTCCCCTCATTCCATCCTTTAGGTTTCCCTTTTACTCCCTTCTTTCTTTGTAGCCCAGTAGAGCCGTTGTCCTCTTGCATGTGAAGATTCTTCTCTGAAAAATCTTACCTCCTTTCATTTACTGTGTTTTTCTGTTTTGTCACCCTCTGGCTCTCTGCAATCTGGGCAGTTGGGAACTCAAGAGAAGTTCTAGACAGAGTTTTTCTCTGCAGGGTTGACCCTTTTATTACTTGTGGATTATTTGCTTCTGGGGGTGAAATAGGGGTTGAGAGGGAGGGATGGTTGATTTCCATTTCATCATTGGGTTTGGCAGCTGGTTCTGCATGGGACAGAGGTCTTTGGAGAGAGGAGCGTGTTCTCTGTCTCACAGTCTTTCTCTCCCTTGCTTGCCAACTGTGTCTTTCTCCTTACTGGGAATCACTTTCTCTAGGTCCTCTTGAGGTTGCTTATTCCATCCTTTTTCCTCTCACAACGTTTGTTTGAGCAGGTAAACCCTGCTTAACTAGAGAACTTCCCCAGACTGTTGATCGTGAGCTGGTAGAAGGAGGCCAAGTGACTGACTGGCACCCTCAGGCATTTGGGGAGTGCCGGTGGAGTGCCTGCTCTCTCAGTGAGGCTGGTTGGGGGGCATTGTGTTCAGCAGAGCAGAGTAGCAGACTGCCTCAATGTGGTTTCTTTGTGCCGTTTACTAAAGGTAAATGTCTTACTGCCATGGTGTTTTTCTTGTGATGCATGTGTTGATTTCCTCTCCTCTTTACATGCCTAGCATACTGCTGAGCATATAGTAGGGAATCCACCGTAGTGCATATCCACTGATTTCATGATAGCAGCAATCGGTGACCATTTTGGAATGTAAGTAAGCTCTTTGCTCTTTGCTAACTTTGCCCAGAGCAGTAGCTGTATACATTGTCATCCTGTTCCAATTATGAATTTACCCATCCTATTTCTACTCATTATGGACTTAGATTCTCCTTAGCCCTTCATACCTTCTGTTGTTCTCAGGGTAGCCAGTCACAGTATTGACTTAATATTAAGCCTCATTCCAGTAAAAGCAGGAACTTTGGAAAACCTTGGATGCACCTATTCCATTCACATTCCTGTATTTTTTTTTTTTGAGGCAGAGTCTTGCTCTGTCTCCCAGGCAGGATTGCAGTGGTGTGATCTCGGCTCACTGCAATCTCTGCCCTCCTGGTTCAAGCAATTCCCCTGCCTCAGCCTCCAGAGTAGCTGGGACTACAGGTGTGCACTACCACGCCCGGCTAATTTTTTGTATTTTAGTAGAGACAGGATTTCACCATGTTGGCCAGGATAGTCTCAATCTCCTGACCTTGTGATCCACCTGCCTTAGCCTCCCGAAGTGCTGGGATTACAGGTGTGAGCTACCGAGCCCAGCTTGATTTTTGTATTCTTTAAAACAGGAAAAAGGAGAAGCAGCAGCTCCTCAGGTCACAAGGCCAGGAATATCAAACACTGGCCTTCGAGAATAGAGAACAGATCATGCCACCAAGTGAAAGAAACCTCTTCTTGGTCCTGTTGTGATTTTAGCTAAAGTGGTCATGGAAGCTTGGTCATTACTGTAGTCTTAATGTTACTTTTTTAAAAGGGGGATTTAGCTGGGCTGATTTCCTCCCCCTGAAAGTTCTCTGTCACCTTATTTAAATTATTTAAACTGGTTTTACCAGAAAATAGGTAAACAAACACCACTGGTTGTCTCCAGTCTCTTTTCTTGCTCTTCCTCTCCGTCTTTAAAAATGTGGCTGATGAGAACCTGTTTCCAGGAGACCTTTGATCACATCTGAAACACGCAGACACAAAATATTGAAGAATAAAAATAAACCTTGCGTCGCAGAGAGTGCGAGTTTGCTGTTGACTTTGCTTATAACAGTGAAAGTAGGAGATTAAAAAAAAGTTGAGTCTGGTTTTTTTTGTTTTTTTTTTTTGAGATGGAGTTTTGCTCTTGTTGCCCAGGCTAGAGTGCAATGGCATAGTCTTGGCTCACTGCAACCTCTGCCTTCCAGGTTCAAGCAATTCTCCTGTCTCAGCCTCCCGAGTAGCTGGGATTACAGGTGTGTGCTGCCATGCCCAGCTAATTTTGTATTTTTAGTAGAGATGGGGTTTCTCCATGTTGGTCAGGCTGGTCTTGGACCTCAGGTGATTTGCGCATCTTGGCTTCCCAAAGCTGTGGGATTACAGGCGTGAGCCACCACGTCTGGCCAAGCTCTGTCTTTAAGATGGTTTTTGTAACATCTGATTCCAAATGTGCTTTTTCACAGCCACAGACTTCTTTTGCAGAAGGAGGGTTCTAATCTGGGGCTGGTAGTTTTGGGGATTCTTCATCTGTGAGCTGAGCTTTCTGCTCACTTCTTTTCCAAATGGTTCCGCTGGCCTAGAAGCTTGGCAGTTGTGAAAGCAATCAGCAAGATGACTGTTTGTCTTCAAGCCAGCAGCAGCAGTAACAGGCAAGCCTGGAGAAAGGTCCAGCTTCCAGACTTCACCTGCTTAAGTTTTCCGTAACATCTGGGGGGGGGAGGCTACTCAACTTGAGACCTGCCCCACCTCTGGGCCTCAGAAACTGTGAGAGAGGGATTAAGAGAAAACTCACCCCACTTCTGCTGCAGTGGGTAAGGGAGGGGGCTGCTGTCAGGCTTCTAGGCAGTGAGTGGCATTGTTTATTCTCTCAGTTCTAGGACAGGGAGTTTGGAAGTACTGGTGAAGAAAACTAAGTTACAAGATCTGGTAAAGAACAGCTGAACCCCTCCAAACACACCATTCATTGGACCCCAGTCTTGACTCTGGAGATGTGTGTGTGTGTGTGTGTGTGTGTGTGTGTGTGTGTGTATTTTGACGGGGGGGACGCCCAGGCTGGAGTGCAGTAACACAGTCTTGGTCTAACATTCACTTGGTCAACCTCCGCTTCCTGGGTTTAGGTGATTCTCTTGCCTTAGCCTCCTAGAGTAGCTGGGACTACAGGTGCCCACCACCACACCTAGCTAATCTTTGTATTTTTAGTAGAGATGGGGTTTTGCCATGTTGGCCAAGCTGGTCTCGAACCCCTGACCTCAGGTGATCTGCTGGATAAATATGTTTTTTGTTTTTGGTGTCACTTAGGTAGATTGGCTCAGCTAGCTAGCTTCTCACTGCACACTCTAAGCTGTTCAGCAGTGTGCCCTGGTGCTAATTCTCACTCTGTCCTTTGATTCTGGCCAAGTTGCTACCTTCTGGTCAGGAATGTAGATGAATGTTAGATCAAATAGTGTCACTTTCAGCTTGACCCTGGAGATCAGGAAGGAAGTGTTAGAGCAAGGGCTTTGAGAGTCCTTGGAGTTCATAGAATTACCATATAGTAACTTTTGGACCTGGTAAAAGTAACTTTACCTAGTAAATTATCATAATTTCTCTCTCTGGTCAGGCACCATGGCTCACACCTGTATTCCTGGCACTTTGGGAAGGTAAGGCAGGAGGATTGCTTGTGGCCAGGAGTTCAAGACCAACCTGATCAACAAAGTGAGACTCCATCTCTACAAAGATTATTTTTAAATTTAGCTGGGCGTGGTGGTGCATGCCTGTTGTCACAGCTGCACAGGAGGCTGAGGCAGGAGGATGGCTTGAGCCAGGGAGGTTGAGACTGCATTGAACTATGTTCGCACCACTGCACTCCAGCCTGGGTGATAGAGCGAAACACTATCTCAGAAAAAAAAAAATAATTTTCTCCAATTTATGGACTTCGGGAAGTAGCTAAGCAGATAGATAAAAGGCAGTTGTTGAAACTTGGCCCTGCTTCAGATTAAAATAAAGTTTACACAGGGATAACTGAATCTTTCAGACTAACCAAAGATTGGGCTGGAGATTTTTCTCAGCATAAATGTCCTAAGCAGAGTTGGTGCCTGTGAGGTATGAAAAGATTGAGACTTGTTTGCTTAAGAGGTTTGCAGGGTTAGAGCTCTTGGGAGTCAGAACTTCTCAGACTAGATTGTTTCCCTTTTGGACAGAACAACCCAATTCTCAGTGGGCATTTGATCAGGACTAACCCAGGCCTTCATGAACTCTTTCCCATTGAGCACTTAGCCACCTGGCTGGCATTTCTCTTCTCCCGGGAGCTTCCATGAGGTTCCTACATATGTATTATGTCGACTTGAATGAATATTTTATGCCTAGAGTGCAGCCAAGCCTCAGACTTTGTGGCCCATTATCGACAAATGGGGTAGTGGGTGGGCGCCACCTTTGGCCCCAGGATAGCTTCTCTGCTAAATGGACTCCCCCCAGCAGCACTTGAAGCCCATTAATGGATTGGGATGAAGTAACCTCAGCAGATGGAAAGGGTGAGGAGGGTGGTCATCGTCCTTCCCCGAGACTGCCTGATGAGGCTTTCCTACAGTAACCAGGACCAGCCTCTACTCCCTCTGCTTGGTTAAGCTGTGGATTGGAGCTGTCAGGCCTCTGCTTTCAGAAGACGTATGGAAAGGATTTGATTCTCTTTTAGCCATGGTGGGGCTGCCAGTTTCCCTACTTTCCCATCAAAGCAAAAATTGAGAGGGATGTGGAAAGGGTGGGTGGAGTTTAAACCTGGCGCTTCCTCCTTCAGAGGAAGTTCAGCAAAATGACAAACCAGATAGGTGGCTGAATTTCCTTCTCTTGACGGGAGGTTCCAGTATTTGTATGTTTTGCGCTTGAAGCCTGGATTCTCCAGGCTTTTTCCCAGCCTTCATCAAACATGAGTGAGTCACTGAAGTGTTATCTATGCATTTTCCCCCTTCTGTCTCAGCAAAGGGAAGAGTAAGCCTTTACAAACCTCATGGGGGAGGAAGTCACCCTCTTCCCACTGCTGGAGAGCCAGGCTATCCCCAGGTTAACCCTGAAAGTCCTAACTCCTGAGCAGAACATTACTGCCCCCTACCCCTTCCTTTTTGGTATAGGCCATTGAAGGTCATTGCTCATCTATTTTTTTTTTTTTTTTTTTTTTTTTTTTTTTTTT
>NW_016107924.1:393789-396927 GCF_001604975.1 Cebus imitator | reverse complement strand
GGGTTCAAGCAATTCTCCTGCCTCAGTCTCCCAATTAGCTAGGACTACAGGTGCATGCCACCATGCCCGGCTAATTTTTGTATTTTTAGTAGAGACAGGGTTTCACCATGTTGGTCAGGCTGGTCTCAAACTCCTGACCTCGTGATCTGTCCTCCTTGACCTCCCAAAGTGCTGGGATTACAGGTGTGAGCTACTGCACCTGGACAAAAAATTTTTTAATAAGTTACCTGGCAGAGCATGGTGGCTCACACCTGTAATCCCAGCCCTTTGGGAGGTCGAAGCGGGCGAATCATGAGGTCAAGAGATTGAGACCATCCTGGCCAACATGCTGAAACCCTGTCTCTACTAAAAATACAAAAATTAGTCCGGTGTGGTGGTGGGCGCCTGTAGTCCTAGCTACTTGGGAGGCTGAGGCAGAAGAATTGCTTGAACCCAGGAGGCAGAGGTTGCGGTGAGCCAATGATGCCACTGCATTCTAGCTTAGATAATAGAGTGAGACCCCATCTCAGGATAAATAAGCTTTCTCGGTCCCTGTGGGGGTTCTTCCCGCAGGTGTCTGTCTCTGGGTTTGCACTTATTTCCCCCTGCTTGCAGTTATTCCTTACATTTCTCATTAGAAAAGGGCAAAAGTAAATTTATTATTTTTTTCACACCAAATCGTTAGTTTTAGGCTTATAAAACCAAATAATGAACAAATGATTTGGTAGGAGAGGGAGGGAGATGGACGCTGATACTGGTGGCTAGGTATCCCGAGGGACAACTGGTGTGGGCAGGAAGAGAAGAGGGCTGTGTTCAGTGACTGGCTCCCAGCCACCTTTTTGGCCTTTTTCTTCTTAACATGAGGAAGGCGGAGCAGACCAGGGGCTTCTCTGTAGAACCAGTCAAGCTGGTTTTGGACAGCCTCGGCCTATTTTCTTCTGTGCTCTTTGGGAAGTTGGCAATACAAAGGTCTGCCTCCTTTGGGGCTGTGTTCGATGAGGCGTAAGTTTGGAAGACATCTATCTGTAAACAACCCCTCCTCCCCAAACACTGAATGGGTCTCGGAGCTGTTCCTTCACTCCAGGGAGGAGGCTTTCTCTCACTGTATGCTGAACCTGAAGGCAGCTTTGCTTTATACACCTTTCACTGGAAGCTCTAAGACTCCTTTTCTGGGGCCCCCTTCCCAATTCACAGCTTGGCAAAAGGCCCTCAGCCTGGCCAGGAGGAAGGGGCTGGGTCTGCTTTTGGCTCCTCATTTATGGGTCTGGAAGGGGATCAGGACTGCTGACTGCTATTATCTGACTGCTAAATTCAGTGACACCCCAGGCCTTTTTTGGTCCGCAGTGGGACTGTCGGTTCAGGCCTGCTGGGAAAGAAAAGAGAGAAATAATATTTATGCTCTTTGGCAGCTTACAGGCACTTCAGCCACAAGAAACAACCTGTAGGAAAGGGGGGAGCTGCCGGTCACCATGTGTGCCGACACTTCCTGCAATAGCAGTAGGGAGTCTTTGTCAGGGAGCAAGGCCCAGCCAGGTAGGATTGTTTCCCAGTCTCCCAGCTAAGCAGGAAATGCCAAAATATGAAGGTTTAGTAATTAGTATAACTACCTGCAGACAGGGCTCCAGCCTAGACCTTGTCCTTGAGGGCTGGTAGCCCTGTTGGTAATACAGTGAGTTACTCATTACTTCTGATGACCATTTCAGTAGGAGTTTTGCTTTGGTTTCTGATATCCCATATGCATGGTGGCTCCCTTTTTTCTCCACCTTCTTTTTGTTGTTGTTGTTGTTGTTGTTGTTGTTGTTGTTTCTGTTACCACGCTGCAGTGCAGTGGTGCAATCTTGGCTCACTGCAACCTCCGCCTCCTGGGTTCAATTGATTCTCCTGCCTCAGCCTCCCGAATAGCTGGGATTACAGGCATGTGCCACCAAGCCCGGCAAATTTTTGTATTTTTAGTGGAGACGAGGTTTCGCCATGTTGGCAAGGCTAGTCTTGAACTTGTGACTTCAGGTGATCCGCCCTCCTCGACCTCCCAAAGTGCTGGGATTACAGGCATGAGCCACAGCGCCTGGCCTTGTTTTTAAGAGGCAGAGTCTTAACATCTCTTCCTTGAGGAAAAAAAAAAAGAGACTAAAGTCTCACCCTGTCACTCAGGCTAGTGTGCAGTGGTGTGATCATAGCTCACTGCAGCCTCAAACTCCTAGTCTTAGGTGACTCTCTCACTTCAGCTTGCAGAGTACTGGGACTTCAGGTCACACCTGACCCACTCCGCCTTCTGGAAGTTCACTCACCCCATCACTTCCTGCTTCTTTGCCACAGAAGACTCTCACTGGCTACCTTTGCATGTAGTGTTGAAGGCATTGGGGATTGTTGCTTTATCTTTTTGCCCATGAAAGTTTGAATTACTGGTTCTCACGTCACAAGAAGTGGGGTTCCTTAGGCCAGCTCCGTCTCACAAAGCATACTGATTATGTGGAGCTTATGGCACAGTTGAGAGGAGAGTCCAACACTTCCTGACTTCCAATAGGTGGTTCCACTCTGGTTAAGAGCAGGTTTTGTGGGCTGGGGGCAGTGGCTCACAGCTGTAATCCCAGCACTTTGGGAGGCCAAGACAGGCAGATCACTTGAAGTCAGGAGTTTGAGACCAGCCTGGCCAACATGGTAAAACCCCATCTCTACTAAAAATACAAAAATCAGCCCAGTGTGGTGGTGTACACCTGTAGTCCTAACTACTCAGAAGGCTGAGGCAGGAGAATCGCTTGAACCCAGGAGGTGGAGATTGCAGTGAACGGAGATGTGCCACTGCACTCCAGTCTGGGCAACAAAGTGAGACTTTGTTTCAAACAATAAGAGCAGGTTTTGTGGCTAGATTTCCTGTATTAGAATCCTGGATCATCCTCTCCTGTGATCTTAGCATCCCTTTGTGCCTGTTTGCTGTTCTGTAAAATGGGAGAAAAGCAGTACCTATCTTATAGGTATAGCTGTTGTGAGTATTAAAAGAGTTAATGAATAGAAAGCACTTAGAATAGCGCCTGGCACAGCAGAATAATGTTTTGTTTTTTTTTTTTGTTTTGTTTTTGTTTTTTTTTGGGACGGAGTTTCGCTCGTTACCCAGGCTGGAGTGCAATGGCGCGATCTCGGCTCACCGCAACCTCCGCCTCC
>NW_016107924.1:385492-393236 GCF_001604975.1 Cebus imitator | reverse complement strand
TTTCACCGTGTTGACCAGGATGGTCTCGATCTCTTGACCTCGTGATCCACCCGCCTCGGCCTCCCAAAGTGCTGGGATTACAGGCGTGAGCCACCGTGCCAGGCTCTAATATATATTTTTTAATTGTTTATTTTTATGCTGGGCGCGGTGGCTCACGCCTGTAATCCTAGCACTTTGGGAGGCTGAGGTAGGTGGATCACCTGAGGTCAGGAGTGCAACTTGACCTAGTTAGTTTTCTTTCTTACCAATCACCTATTTGAAAAAAAAATGGAATGCTACTGGAGAGATTTATGTACTTCTGAGAGCACTTTCAGCTCATTTTTTTTTTCTTGAGACGGAGTCTTGCTCTGTCACCAGGCTGGAGCACAGTGGCGCAGTCTTGGCTCACTGCAACCTCTACCTCCCAGGTTCAAGCGATTCTTCCGCCTGAACTCCTGGCCATCATGGTGAAACCCTATCTTAAAAAAAAAAAAGATAAAAATATAAAAACTGTTTATTTTTGCTTTTTTTTTTTTGAGATGGAGTCTTGCTCTTGTCACCCAGGCTGGAGTGATGGTACAGTCTTGGCTCACTGCAGCCTCCACCTCCCAGGTTCAAGCGATTCTTCCGCCTGAACTCCTGGCCATCATGGTGAAACCCTATCTTAAAAAAAAAAAAGATAAAAATATAAAAACTGTTTATTTTTGCTTTTTTTTTTTTGAGATGGAGTCTTGCTCTTGTCACCCAGGCTGGAGTGATGGTACAGTCTTGGCTCACTGCAGCCTCCACCTCCCAGGTTCAAGCGATTCTCCTGCCTTGGCCTCCCGAGTAGCTAGGATTACAGGCACCTGCCACCATGCCCGGCTAATTTTTTTTTTTTTTGTATTTTAGGGATGGGGTTTTGCAATGTTGGCCAGGCTGGTCTTGAGCTCCTGACCTTGTGATCCGCCTGCCTTGGCCTCCCAAAGTGCTGGGATTACAGGTGTGAGCCACCACACTTGACCTAGTTAGTTTGCTTTTTTACCAATCACCTATTTGGAAAAAAAAAAAATGGAATGCTACTGGAGAGATTTATGTACTTCTGAGAGCACTTTCAGCTCATTTTTTTTTTTTTTTTTTTTTGACGGAGTCTTGCTCTGTCACCAGGCTGGAGCACAGTGGCGCAGTCTCGGCTCACGCAACTTCTACCTTCCAGGTTCAAGTGATTCTTCTGCCTCAGCCTCCCAAATAGCTGGGACTACAGGCGCATGCCAAACGCCTGGCTGATTTTTGTATTTCTAGTAGAGACGGGGCTTCACCATGTTGGCCAGGATGGTCTCGATCTCTTGACCTCATGGTCCACCCGCCTCGGCCTCCCAAAGTGCTGGGATTACAGGCATGGGCCACCGCACCCAGCCTTAGCTCATTTTTTATAAGTCATCAAGATTAGATGGTTTTCTTGATTAGAGAAAAAAAACCACCACCAGCTGCCTGCCTATATTTTTGTGTTGCAAATGATAGTGGTGGATGTGCAGCCTCATCCGTGGCTGGAAGGCCAAATCCAAAGTCACCAGAGCTTGGGTTTTTGAGAGTTGAGATCTGAGTGTCAGAGGGGAAGCCCTAGGATTCTCTACAAAGCCCCACCAAGAGCAGGGATTCATTTCATCATGTTCCTTTTTTTTTTCTTTTCTCTCTCTCTCTCTTTTTTTTTTAAGTGAATGAGAGGTTCTTATGTTGCCTAGGCTAGCCTCGACTGCGAAGCCTTGCTTCCTGAAGCTCCAGGAGAACTGGCCTGAGCTACTGTGACCCCCTTTTCTTTTCTCTTTTTTTCTTTCTTCCCCCACTGCTTTTCCTCATGGGTTCTTGATATGTTGCCTAGGTTGGTCTTGAACATCTGGCCTCAAGTGATCCTCCCACCTTGCCCTTGATGTGAGCCATCACACTCAGCTGTGTTCCTTTCTTCAAGTACAGTATTGACCCTTTGATCACAGGAGAAAGCTCCCTGTTTCTCTTAAAGACCATGTGGGAACTTAGCCCATAATTGTAGGTTCTTTTTTCCCTAGTAGAGTGGCCTTCAAGGGCAGGTTCTTGTTACCTCCCTTTCAGAGACCTGAAGGGACACAGGCATTTCTGAGCTGCCCCTGGGAATTTGTGGACTTTGAATCTTGAGCTGAGATTTTGGTCTCCATTGGTTGCTTGTTTATCTTCATTTCTTGCCATTTCTGGAGCCTTCATGCCTTCGCAGAGCAGCAGGTAAGTTGCTTAGTTTTTTCACATTGCAACTGTGGCTGGGGAAAGGTTATAGTGTCCCCTCAGAACTCATGGACGTGCCAGGCATAGTGGCTCAAACCCCCATAATCACAGTGCTTTGGGAGGCTGAAGTGTGAGGATCACTTGAGGCTGGAGAATCACTTGAGGCCAGCCTGGGCAACCTAGTGAGAGCTCATCGCTACAAAAATTTTTAAATTTTTTTTAAAAAAGAACTCATCAGGAACTGTTTTTTTCATTGTATTTTCCTCTTCCTTTTGCCCCCTCTGCTGACTTGTTTGACTTCCTTTTGTTCTGTTTGGTTTCTTTGAATCCCCTTCCTTCATTATCATGTCCTTGTTCCAGTCATCTCAGGTTTTCATCCCCTCGTTCCACTCTCCCTAACCTGTTTCTGTGCCCTGTTTATGGCATGGCTCAGGATATGAATTTTGATACTCTGAGATTTCCTTCAGGTATAGCATCCCAGACTATCTGGTTCTTTTTTTCTCTCATTCCTCTGATTTCTGAACATCTAAGGATTCGCTGTTTTAGAAAACATGTTTGTTTTTTCCTTTTAATGTTTCTGGAGCCACCTCTCTCAGTAAAGCCAGGCTTGGCAACTTATTAGGAACAGCATTCTGGTTTCCCTGGTGACGGGGTTTAAGCTGATTCTAGGCTGTTTCCTCTAACCTATTGGGAATGCCACAAGTATAGACCCTGTCTTAGAAGAGATCTGGAGAGGTACCTGAGAATTTTGGACACTGTGATACTGAATTTGGTTCTAATTGTGGTCTGGAGACCCTCAGACTCTTTCAGGTGATACAGGAAGTCAAAATTCTGCTCATCCTAACATTAACCCATTGTTTCCTTTTTCACTCTCATTCCCTCACCAGTATACAGTGGCATTTTCCAGAGGCTAAATGATGTGTGCTGACATCATCATTCTTCTGGCTAATGAAATGTGTAATTCTCTGTTCTTGTGTTTTCTATATTTTTTAAGGTAGTACTTTAAGGTAAAAATATAGAAGGTTTTACTGATGAACTCAGTTTGTTCTTGGTTACTTCTGTGCTCTTACTAGCTCTCTTTAGTTCTAACTGCTATCATCTTTTGTATACTTCATTACTGTCTAATAAATCCTTATTTTGAAATCTGAACATTTTCCTGCAACCTTCGAGGAAATACAAGAAGTAAGTACTACTTGTGAAACTTGCTTGTAAGAACTTTTAAGAAAACTCCTAACTTCTAAAATTTTATTGACAACTTTAGCACTTTATTTTATTCTAAAATAGAATAAAATTTGTAATATTTTTCTTATATTTAAGGATGGATTGTTGTCTTAAAAAAGGGAGATTAGAAGACTTGCTTTTTCAACCCATAGCTGCAACTTGTATGTTGAAAAATACTGAAATGGACACATCAACAAACATAAAGGAGGACTCTAAAGAAACTGGGCAAAACTGTAAATAAGAACTAAAAGAAAAGAAAACAAATGAGACTATAATGAAAGCTATCTTCTCAGCTTTATAAATGTTCGTAATGTACCTTATTGTGTCTTAGGTGACAGAACATTTTCATATAGTATTATAGTACCAGTTAAGTTGTGGCATTCTTTCAAGATCATTTAGAGTTTAAAGAAAAAAGGAATTACATATTTTATGTGTATGTACTATGAGCTCTTTAAGGGCCAAAATTTCTTCCAGCTTTTAAACTAGAAATGAAAAAGTCACTGAAGCCTCTGTCTAACAGGGTAAGTTGCCACCTTGCTTTGGCTGGAAAAGCCCACACGATAGCTGAGAAACTAATGAAGTCTTGAACAGCTGACATTCCTGAATGCCCACTGGATGAAAAGTCAGTAAAATTCAAAGCAGTGCCACTTCAGATGTTACCAGGACTCGTTAAAGATTTAGCTGCGCACATGAAGAGAAAGCTGAGATTTTATTTACAGAATTTTACTTTCACCTTACAAATGAGCAAACCTATAGACGTGGCTCGACTTGCCGTATCAGCACCAACTGCTCATCAAAGAATAATTTATTTTATGTGAATGCTCAGCAACAGATACAAATGGTGATAAATATTCAAAGGGTTGAATAACTTCCTGAATCTCATGATTTCTCCTGGAACAACTTTATTTCCATTTGCGCCCTTGGTGCAGAAGCGGTGGTGGAGAAAACTGCTGGTGCCGTAACATGGATCAAGGAAGTGCCACTGAATTCTACCAGTGGTCATTGTCATGGTCTTCTTTCCCACCAGAAACTTGTGGTTGAAAAATAAAAGCCATTTTTATTTCATAATGTCTTGGATCAAGGACTAAAGACTACTAATTTATTTTTTAATTTTTTTTTTTTTTAAATGGGGTCTCACTCTGTCACCCAGGCTGAAGTACAGTGGCATAATCTCAGTTCACTGTAACCTCCATCTCCTGGGTTCAAGTGGTTCTCCTGCCTCAGCCTTCCAAGTAGCTGGGATTACACACCCAGCTAATTTTTGTATTTTTACTAGAGACAGGGTTTCACCATGTTGGCCAGGCTGGTCTGGAACTCCTGATCTCAGGTGATCCATCTGTCTCGGCCTCCCAAAGTGCTGAGATTACAGGCATGAGCTACCATGCCCAGCCAAGACTATTAATTTTTGTTTTATTTTGTTTTGAGACGGAGTCTTGTTCTGTCGCCCAGGCTAGAGTGCAATGGAATGATCTCAGCTCACTGCAACCTCCGCCTCCTGGGTTCTAGTGATTTTCCTGCCTCAGCCTCCCGAGAAGCTGGGATAACAGGTGTGTGCCACCATGCCCAGCTATTTTTTGTGTATTTTTGTATTTTTAGTAGAGATGAGGTGTCACCATGTTGGTCAGGCTGGTCTCGAACCCCTGACCTCATGATCTGCCAACCTCAGCCTCCCAAAGTGCTGGGATTACAATCATGAGCTACTGCACCCAGCCAAGACTATTAATTTTTTTGGTGTCAGCCTTTGTGTGTGTGTGACAAGGTCTCACTGTGTCCCTCAGGCTGGAGTGCAGTGATGCGACCTCAGCTCACTGCAACCTCTTCCTCCTAGGTTCAAGTGATTCTTTCACCTCAACCTCCCCAGTAGCTGGGACTACAGGTGTGCACCACCACACCCGGATAATTTTTCTTTTTTTTTTTTTTTGATAGGGATAGGTTTCACCATGTTGGCCAGGCTGGTCTCAAACTCCTGACCTCAAGTGATCCACCCACGTCGGCCTCCCAGAGTTCTGGGATTACAGGTATGATCCACCATGCCCAGCCTTTTATTTTACCAACACTTTAGTAAAGGTCTCTTTAGGCTGGACACAGTGGCTCACACTGTAATCCCAGCACTTTCGGAGGCTGAGGTGGGTGGATCACCTGAGATCAGGAGTTTGAGACCAGCCTGGCCAACATGGTGAAACCTTGTCTCCACTAAAAATACAAAAATTAGCCGGGTGTGGTGGTGGGCGCCTGTAATCTCAGCTACTTGGGAGGCTGAGGCAGGAGAACTGCAGTGAGCCAAGATCACGCCATTGCACTCCAGCCCAGTCTGTTGCCAGCCCAGTCTGTCAACATCGAGACTCCAAAAAAAAAAAGGGTATTCCAAGTGGTGAAATACAAAGTATCCATGAAGCATTGCTGCTGTATGCCAAACTTGAGGAAAGCACTTGTGTTGAAGCTGAACCAGCTGCAGGGATCATAATTTTTTCTTGAAAGAACAACTGATGGACAAACTAGAGTTGTTTATGTGGACATTTTCATGAAAATGAACAAAGTGAGCCTGTCAGTGTTGCCATTGATAAAATTCAAATTTTCAAGTGAAAATTAGAATTTTGGAACGCTTATGTCTGCTAAAACTTTTCCGAGATTGGTAGTAAAATTAATGAGTATGATTTTTTTGATACTGTGTGAAATGTCAGTGTTTGGAAATTCTGCACAATTCAGTGAAGAAATATTTTGTAGATTGCTAGTGGGTAAAAGAGCCATTCAAAGTGCAGGATGAGGCCAGGCATGGTGGCTCATGCCTGTAGTGTCAGCACTTTGGGAAGCTGAGAAGGGAGGATTGCTTGAGGTCAGGAGTTCAAGGCCAGTCTGCGCAACATGGCAAGACCTCATCATCTCTGCTAAAAATTTGGAAAATTGGCTGAGCATGTGGTATGTACCTACAGTCCTAGCTACTCGGGAGGCTGAGGCAGGAAGATCACTTGAGCCCAGGAGGTCAAGGCTGTAGTAAGTCATGATTGTACCACTATATTCCAGCTTGGGCAACAGAGTGTAACCTATCTCAAAAAACAAAACAAAACAAAACAAAACCCGAAGTGCAGGATGACCAATGGATTTTAATGTAAAAGTATATGAAAAGTTCGTTGATAAAATTTCAGATTTTACATTGCAACTATCCTTTAAAAACTACCACTTGTTAATTTTGATGTAGTACCAAAGAAGAAAATGTTCAGTATCTGAAAGGCTTTTGAACTCAACTACATGTCTCTGTGAAGTGAGATTGTCTTCATATACTTCAACCACAACAACTTATCAAAATACATTGAATGCGGAAGCAGATGTGAGAGAGAAGTCTTTCATTAAGCCAGACATTAAAGAGAGGGGCAAGAATGTAAAGCAGTGCTACTTTTGTCATGAAATTTCGTTTTATTTTGGAAAATCCAGTGTTTTCATTTAAAAAAGGTTATTAGCATAAATATGTAGGTTAATTATCTTGAATGAATTAATTTTTTTTAAATTAGTTTCAGTTTCTAATAAGATAGCTGTGGATAGCTGTAAGCCACTTAGAATATTTTTATAGTCCTCAATAATTTTTTAAGCATATAAAGAGTTCTTGAGACCAAACGTGAGAAAACCATAGTATAGACATAACTTGGGACTCTGGTCTTGATTGGTTGGTTGGTTACTTGCTATGACTTCATAAGAAGCCCTTGTTTTGCTGGTTCCCAGCCCCAGTATAATCCCTGCCTGGGCCTTAAAGAGGCATTCATTACTTTGGTTTGCAGTTCTTCTGGTTCCAGAAGCTAGTTCTCTGTGATGTGAGAGATTTTGACCAAAGATAACTGATTTCCTCCTTCTGATACATACAGCATTGGCCCTGTGGGGTTTGTTGGTTTTTTGTTGTTGTTGTTCTTTTAAAATATGTGGCGTGTTTATTCTTTTTCTCCTCTTTTTTCTTTCTTATTTTTTTTTTAATTTTCCATTTTCACTCCTTTATTATTTATTTATTTATTTATTTTGAAACAGAGACTTGCTCTGTCACCTAGGCTGGGGTGCAGTGGTGTGATCTCGGCTTACTGAGGCCTTGACCTCTTCAGGCTCAGTTGATCCTCCCGCCTCTGCCTCCCAAGTAACTGAGATGACAGGTGTGCGCCACCACACCGGTCTAATTTTTGTACATTTAGTAGAAACAGTGTTTCGCCATGTTGGCCAGGCTGGTCTTGAACTTCTGGCCCAAATGATCCACCCACCTCGGCCTCCCAAAGAGCTAGGATTACAGGTATGAATCACCACACCCTGTGTTATTTTTGTTCTTTTTTTTTTTTTT
>NW_016107924.1:382202-385080 GCF_001604975.1 Cebus imitator | reverse complement strand
TTATTCTGTTGCCAGGCTGGAGTGCGATGGCGTGATATCATCTCACTGCAACCTCTGCCTCCCGGGTTCAAGCAATTCTCCTGCCTCAGACTCCCCAGTAGCTGGAATTATGGGCGCCTACCAGTGTGCCTGGCTAATTTTTTGTATATTAGTAGAGACAGGGTTTCTCCATATTGGCCAGGCTGGTCTCAAACTCCTGACCTCAGGTGATCTGCCCGCCTCGGCCTCCCAAAGTGCTAGGATTACAGGCGTGAGCCACCGTGCCCGGCCCTGCTGTTGTGTTTTGATTGCATTATAAGATTAGTTCATCAGGTGGACGTCCTTTGGTATATATTTAGTTTTGGTTTGGAAAATAAGTTTTTTATTAAAAATAAGTCATTTATGTTTACATGTGATGAGTTTATTCATGTTCTGTTAAGTGAATTGATACATATTTAAATTTTTCCTTATCTGAATTTCTAATATAGTAAATATTCATAGATACAATTCATATAAGCAAAACCTTCTGGGTCTTCAGTTATTTTTCAAAAGCAAAGAGTCCTGAAACCAAAAAGTGTAAGAATCATGGTTGTAGACAAAACTTGGATTGGTTCTCCATGACTTTAGTTGATCAATTTATTTTTATTTTTTATTTTTTAAGACAGGTTCTCACTCTGTCACCCAGGTTAGAGTGCAGTGGCATGATCTCAGCTCATTGCAGCGTCAATATCCCAGGCTCAGGCAATCCTCTCGTCTCAGCCTCCCAGAGTGCTGGGATTATAAGGCATGAGCCATTGTGCCTGGCTATATTATTATTATTATTATTATTATTTTGTTTTGTTTTTTGAGATGGAGTTTTGCTTTGTCACCCAGGCTGGAATGCAGTTGCACCATCTCAGCTCACTATACCTCCTCCTCCTCCTCCTGGGATCAAGCAATCCTCGTGCCTCAACCTCCCAAGTAGCTGGGATTACAGGTGCACATCACCATACCTGGCTAATTTTTGTATTTTTAGTAGAGACAGGGTTTTGCCATGTTGGCTAGGCTCCTGGCCTCAATTGATTTGCCCGCCTCAGCCTCCCAGAGTGCCAGGATTATAGGCATGAGCCACTACACCTGGCCCTGTAATATAATTTTACGTGAGTTAATAGTGTAACATTTTATCAGTTTTAACTTTAATACAATAAATATCAGTAACTATCACCACAGGAACAAAGCCATTTGATGTCATCAGTAAGAGTGTAAAGGGTTTCCAGAGAGTATGAGAACTCTTTTGTAGACAGAGATAGGACTCACAATCCCTGTCTTTGATTGGTTGATTACTTGGTATGACCTCATAATGAGCCTCTGTTTTGTAGTTCCTGGGGTCCTGGCTGGGCCTCAGGAGGGCACTTGCTGTCTTGGTTTTCAGTTATTCTAGCTGAGGAAGCTGGTTCTCAGTGACCTCACAGACCTTGGCCAAAGTTGGCTCATTTCCTCCTTTGAATACATAGCATTACTTTTTTTTTATTCCATTAAAAAGATCATTTGGCTTACTTCGATTTTATTATGACAGTAGGTTTGTGTGTGTGTGTGTGTGTGTGTGTGTGTGTGTTTATAACTTATATGTTGGCTATTGGTCAATTCCAAATTTGAAAACTGCAAAGCTTGCATAGTGTCTATCCTTAAAGAACCTTGGTGACCACAATAGCTGAGGGCTGGTAGGCTGTAGTCACTAAGGCCAGACATCCAGTAGTCTATTCCCTGGGTGGCTGGAGAGGTGACGTACTTTGTTTCTTTTCCTTTTGTACTTGACTCTTTTTAACCCGTGTTTCTTTGTTCTTTTCTTTTCTTTTGAGATGGAGTCTTGCTCTGTCACCCAGGATGGACCTCTGCCCCCCGGGTTCAAGCAGTTCTCCTGCCTCAGACTCCCAAGTGGTTGGGATTACAAGTGCCTGCCACCACACCTGGCTAATTTTTGTATTTTTAGCAGAGACAGTGTTTCATCATGCTGGCCAGGCTGGTCTCAAACTCCTGACCTCATGATCCACCCACCTCGGCCTCCCAAAGTGCTGGGATTACAGGTGTGAGCAACTATGCCCAGCCAGTCTCTCTTACGTAGGTATACTTTATGCTGTCCTGTAAGAGGTAGGCATATTTGGAGTGTTTGTAGCAGGGTGTGAACTTTGTATTTCTTGACAAGTCCTTATGTGACAGGGAAAATTGTAGTAGTATATAATCTCTAAACTACCCTGTAATTCTCAGCCTTGTTCTTTTGCATATACTCATTGTCCAATTTCCATAGCACCTCTAACTTTTACATCTTCCCTAAGTCCCACAAATAATAGGCCTTGGGCCTCCTCTAATAGTCACTTTGACCAACTTTAAGCAAATCTTTTAAAACTCATGTTGGCTGGGCGCAGTGGCTCACACCTGTAATTTCAGCACTTTGGGAGGCTGAGGTATGCAGATCACAAGGTCAAGAGATCAAGACTATCTTGGCCAACATGGGGAAACCCTGTTTCTATTAAAAATACAAAAATTAGCTGGTCCTGGTGGCACGCACCTGTAGTCCTAGCTACTTGGGAGTCTGAGGCAAGAGAGTTGGTTGAACCTGGGAGGCAGAGGTTGCAGTGAGCTGAGATCTCATCACTGTACTCCAGCCTGGGCAACAGAGCGAGACTGTTTAAAAAACAAAACAAAAAAACTCGTGTCATTTGCTGAGAATCACGTCTCATTGGAATCATTTTTTTTAAATGTTTAATCAAATGCACAACATATCAGTTCGCCTCTACATATAGGATCATAGCTCCATTTCTCATCACTTACCAAGTCCCATAATGTGCTTTTTACACAAAGAATATTTCTTTTTTTTTTTTTTTTTTTGAGATGGAGTTTCGCCCTTGTTACCCAGGCTGGA
>NW_016107924.1:352592-381954 GCF_001604975.1 Cebus imitator | reverse complement strand
CAGGATGGTCTCGATCTCTTGACCTCGTGATCCACCCGCCTCGGCCTCCCAAAGTGCTGGGATTACAGGCTTGAGCCACCGCGCCTGGCCCTACACGAAGAATATTTCTTTTCAGATTTACAAGTGGCTTGCATTTCAGTTCCAGAATTGAACTTAATGTGCTATTTTATCTCTGGCTACTGGTCTGTGTGGAAGATAAAGAATGTTAATTTCAAAGATTTGTTTACTGTATTAGCTAAGGCAGATGCTTAGTAATGGCACCACCTGGTTGGCCCTCTCAGTGCATTAATCTGATCTAACTCGCTGGGAAACTCAGCCTTAAAGGGAATGGACTGAGTAGTTGAACAGTAGGCATGGGCTCCTCATTTTTGGATGGTTTGCCTCTGATGCTGTATATCTTTAGCTATAGACAGAATAGCTAACATTTACTGAGCACTTACTCTGTCCCAAGCACTTGTTTAGCTGTTTTACATTCATTAACTCTTTTGTTCTTTGTAAGTTAGTAAATCTTACTGTTTTACAGGTGAGGAAATAGAGGCCCCAAATGTTGAATAACTTGTTTAAGCCTGCAAACCCAGGTGGTCCAGAGTGTGTCATTGTCAGAACCAGCCTTTCTTGATTGTAAAGAATCCTTTGTCCCTGCTTTCGGTTGTGTCCAGGCAGTAGAAGATAGTTTCCTTAGGATTAGCTCCCAGTTGGTGTGAGGCAGATGTCTCACAGATGGGATTTAGAGTCACACATGGCCTCCTCTGCCTCCAGTCATTTCTTCTGTCCTTGGTGGCCGTTGGTAAATGTGGCAGAAATGGTGCAGATGGAGTGGGAGCAGCTTTCTGGGCTTACCTCCCTGCTGTTGAGTGCTCTGTGCAAGAGCTGTGGGAGACCTTTTTAAGAAACCTTCTTTAATCCCAGTTTCTGATTCATATCTTTTCCTATCTTCTGGAATTTCAAGAACCCCTTTAGAAAAACAAAAGCCCTGAGTCATAAAATTGATAACCAGCAAGTAAGTACCTTAAAGTATAAGACACTGTGGATTTCTAGGTTTGACTAGAACCTGCTCTGTGGCACCCACGAAATGTTGGGACCCATGAAATCCTGCTCTGTGGCACCCACAAAATGTTGGGATTCTAGAACTCTTTCTTTGTAAGTGCCCCACTCTCCACAAAAAAATTCCCACGAAAAGTAAGAAGCTTTTGTGTGTGGATCTTAACTGTGTATATTTTGTCTCTATGAAGCAAACTCTAATTCTGTCTTACAAACCCCTGTGTGCCAGTTGCACATGCAGAGGCACAGAGCTACTTGCTTATAGCCTTGACTGCCAGCAGCTCTGAGCACCGTGCCTGGTAGTACCAGGCCTTGTGTGTTTTTAGGACTTGCCAGTTCAGTCCTGGGAGCTGAACTCTGGACATCCTGCTGTGTGTCTCTTGATCCCATCACTTGCGTAATTTATGCCACTACTTCCTGTTTGCATTTGCTCAGCCTTTACTTTGGATTGCCTCTCTCTCCTGAAGCTGGTCCCCATAGCTGTACACATGGCTAGCTATGGGGACCAGACATCTAGATATCTCAGACATCTGCAATTGTTTATTAGTGGGAATGGTTGCTTTGTGCCTCTCTACAGAATTTTAGTTAAACTTGAGTGTATGGTTTAATTTACTTGCTTGTCTAACTTTGGCAATGATGCCTTTTATTTTAAGATGCTAGCATGGGGTGAGAGTAAAGGGGTGAGCTGTTGCCTCCCACCACCTTTTTTTTGAGACAGAGTTTCTATCACCCAGGCTGGAGTGCAGTGGCGCAATCTCTGCTCACTGCAACCTCTGCCTCTTGGGTTCAAGTGATTCTTGTGTTGTAGCCTTCTGAGTAGCTGGGACTATAGGCGCCCACCACCATACCTGGTTAATTTTGTACTTTTAGTAGACATGGGATTTCACCATGTAGGACAGGCTGGTCTTGAACTCCTGACCTCAAGTGATCTGCCTGCCTTTGCCTCCCAAAGTGCTAGGATTACAGCTGTGAGCCACCACTTTTTATTGAAATAGTATCTTGCTCTGTTACCCAGGCTGGAGTGCAGTGGCCCAAACATGGCTCACTGCAGCCTTGACCTCCCGTGCTCACACAGTTCTCCTGCCTGAGCTCCCTGCGCAGCTGGGGACTAATAGGCACATGCCACCACACCCAGCTAATTATTTTATTTTAAATTTTTTCAATTTTTATTTTTTTGAGACGGAGTTTCACTCTTGTTGCCCAGGCTGGAGTGCAGTGGTGCTATCTTGGCTCCCTGCAACCTCCCCCTCCTGGGTTCAAGCTGTTCTCCTGCCTCAGCCTCCCAAGTACCTGGGCTTAACAGACATGCACCACCTCGCCCAGAATATTTTTGTATTTTGTAGAGACAGGGTTTCTCCACGTTGGTCAGGCTGGTCTCGAACTCCTAATCTCAGGTGATCCACCCGCCTCAGCCTCCCAAAGTGCTGGGATTACAGGTGTGAGCCACCATGCCCGGCCTTATTTTTATGTTTTGTAGAGATGGGGTCTTGCTTTGTTGCCTAGGCTGGTCTCAAACTCCTGGGCTCAAGTGATCCTCTCCCACCTTGGCCTCTCAAAGTGCTGAGATTACAGGAGTGAGCCACTAGGCTCTGCCTGTTGCCCTTTATTAAAGTATCACTTAGGGCTGGATGTAGTCGCTGGCTCAGGGCTGTATTCTCAACACTGGGAGGCCAAGGTGAGAGGATCACTTGAGCCCAGGAGTTTGAGACCAGCCTGGGCAACAAAGCAAGACCCTGTCTCTAATATTGAATAAATAAATAAGATTTACTTATCCAAAATCACATTTATGTGCCATTTCTTTTTCTTTTTCTTTTTTTTTTGAGACAAGAGTCTGCCTCTGATGCCCAGGCTAGAGTGCAGTGTGGTAATCTCGGTCTTGACCTCCCAGGCTCAAGCAGTCCTCCCACCTCGGCCTCCCAAGTAGCTGGGACTACAGGCATGTGCCACTACGCCTGGCTAATTTTTTGTACTTTCTGTAGAGATGGGGTTTTGTCATGTCGCCCAGGCTGATCTAGAACTCTCAGCCTCAAATAGCCTACCTGCCTTGGCCTCCCAGAGTGCTGGGATTACAGGCATGAGCCACTGCACCCAGCCCAGTTATGTAGTTATGTGCCATTTCTAAATTACTTTAGAACCCGTCTCTTTGCGTATTTGTTTTTTGAGACAGAGTCTCACTTTGTCACTCAAGCTGGAGTGCAGTGGTGTGATCTCAGCTCACTGTAGCCTACGCCCTCAAGCAGTCCTCCCACCTCAGCCTCCTGAGTAGCTGGGACCACAGGTACTCTTTTTGTGGAAAAGCCAAGGTCCATATAAATTAATTTGAGAAGCGCAACCTGTTGGCTTTCTTAGGAGTGATTCTGTCCCTTCCCGTACCCCATCCCCAACACATTTTTCTCTCTCGACAGAGGTAGCTGCTGTTCACTCAGGTGTTTTTTAATGCTGTGGCCACTGCCTCCTTGGAGAGTGTGTGGCAGTGCTTTCCTTGCTAATGAAAAGGCTGTCATAATGGGTTAGGTCCATAGGGGCTCTGCCCTTCTGTACTTGTATTCCCAGGGAGAAAAATCTCTGCCTTAATTACCGACATCATGCTGGCAGAGGTGTGGCTGCTAATTGATTAGATGATAGTTCTTTGCATTGATGTGGCACTGTTGGGTGGTTTTGTTTTGTTTTTTTGAGTAAACAGATAGATTTGGGCCAGGTAAGCTGATTTTGGAGAGATGAAGATCTGTATAGGGATTTCCCTTTATTAATCTCATGTCTTTAGTGCCACTTTTGTGTCCTGATTTTCTAACTTGGTAGTAAGAAGTACTAAGTTAGCTTGTCTTGCCGTTTTGGTGTGGCTGGTGAATAATGTCTCTTCCTACCCTGTGCTCCCGTTCTGTTTGGTAGCACCACATTCCTTTATTTCGTTTGGTTTTCATTCCATCCTTCTCTCTTGGAATCGTTGGACCCTATTCTGAAATGTGTTTTTTTTTGAGACGGAGTTTCACTCTTGCTACCCAGGCTGGAGTGCAATGGCGCGATCTCGGCTCACTGCAACCCCCGCCTCCTGGGTTCAGGCAATTCTTCTGCCTCAGCCTCCTGAGTAGCTGGGATTACAGGCACGCACCACCATGCCCAGCTAATGTTTTGTATTTTTAGTAGAGACGGGGTTTCACCGTGTTGGCCAGGATGGTCTCGATCTCTTGACCACGTGATCCACCTGCCTCAGCCTCCCAAAGTGCTGGGATTACAGGCTTGAGCCACAGCACCCGGCTTGAAATGTGTTTTTAAGATAGTGTTACTTTGGGAGGTTGAGGTGGGCAGATCACCTGATGTCAGGAGTTTGAGACCAGCCTGGTCAACATAGTGAAACCTCGTCTCTACTGAAAAAACAATAGCCAGGTATGGTGGCATGTGCCTGGGAGATTAAGGCACAAGAATTGCTTGAACCCAGAAGGCGGAGGTTGCAGTGAGCAGAAATTGTGCCACTGCACTTCAGTCTGGGTAATAGAGTGAGACTTGGTATCAAAAACAAAACAAAACAAAACAAAAAGTAGTGTTTAAAAGCAAACTCCCTTCTTTAGCTTGAAACCACAGAAACTGCTTGTGAAACAGCCAATAGGGCAGACTGCCAAATCCAGACTGTTAAAACCAATCTCTTAATGACAAAATGTCAAACAGTGATGTTAAACCTTCATCATGATTGTGGTGTGAGGATTTTTCTCAATAATAAATGTTTAAGTGCTGAACTCCCAGTTTCACATTCAGAGTGCTTACATTATAAAATTCCTCTTGGTAAATCATTTCAGAAGAGGCTTGTGTGGCTAATCCACTATCTGCTGTACAGGAAAGGTTTTAAATAAACCAATTCCCATTCACTCTCGTCTGTTTTTTTGTTTTAGTTTCAAGAAGTGATTTTCTTTTCGAGTGATTTTGACTAACCCTCTCACTAGCTTTTCCCATTTAAGATAGGAAAACTAGCTTCAGAATTGTGTCTTTTTCCTAACGGAAGACTGGGGCCTTAATTTCTACCCCTCCCCCCCCCACCAAGCTCTAATGAACTGACTTTTCTCTTTTTAGATGGCAGAGAATCTTCTGTCTGTCTAGGGAATTTTATTTCTTGCCAGGCATTTTCAGGAATTAGTATTTGTTTCTGCCTACTATCTTCCTGAAGAGCTCTGAACCTGCTGGTAGCCTGATGGATAAGGGTACAGTTATTTATTTGTTTGTTGAGACAGGGTCTCACTCTGTCACCCAGGCTGGAGTGCAGTGGCCTGATCTTGGCTCACTGCAGCCTCCACCTCTCAGGCTCAGGCTGTCCCCCGACCTTAGCCTCCTGAGTAGCTGGGACCACAGGCATGTGCTGCAATACCCAGCTGTTTTTTCCATTTGTTGTGGAGAAAGGGTTTCCACATGTTCCCCTTGCTGGTCTTGAACTCCTGGGCTCAAGCGATCCACCCACCTTGGCCTCCCAAAGTGCTGGGATAACAGGTATGAGCCACTGCACTTGGCCAAGGTATAGCTTTACGAACTGAGCTGTAGAACTGGTTGAATGGGAATTAGGGAAACCAGACAACCGATAATTGGGAAGTAAAGGAAAAAGATACAAACGTGCGTCCTTAGTCACAGCCAGCATTGTGATATTGGAGTTCTGGATGTAGAACTTCAGGAATCCCTTCCAACTCTTCCCCAGGAGAATCATCTTCTTTTCGTATTATAAGGGGATTTTTTCCAACTTCATTTCCATTACCAAGAGTCTTGAGTGGCATTTTTTTCAACGTTGGTTTTTTAAGCTATTGTGTCACCTTTGCTTGTATACTGGGCCTGTCTCAAGTTTCCAGAGGGAGATGAAAGATGAGAAAGGCTAAATGAGTGGTTCTTCAGTGGATCCCAGAGTTGGCTTCCTCTTATTCCAGCACTGCCTAACTTGTCACCATGGCTGACACCACAGCAGAATCCTCATTCATGTCCTAGCTGGAAGTGACACCTGGGATCTTCGAGTCTCTCTTAGCCCATTGTTCCTCTGAAAAAAACAAAAGCCATAGACAGCTAGTAAATTGAGGAAATAGGCTGACTATAACTTCAGTTCCTGGAGTTGGGTCCCACACTAGATTGTATGATTTGTGCTTATCTCCTAGTAGGTTGTTACCTTCTTTGAAGGTTGGGCTGTATTCTACCCTTCTCTGTATCCCTTCCCACACCCAGAGACTGTTGGAGTACTTTGCACATGATCAGCTCAGTGAATTATTTGTGAAACAAAAATGTTTTAAATTTGTAACATGAGGCTGGGTGCAGTTGCTCACACCTGTAATCCCAGCACTTTGGGAGGCGGAAGTGGGCAGATCGCTTGAGTCCAGGAAATTGAGAACAGCCTGGGCAATGTAGCCAAACCCTGTCTCTATAAAAAAATAAACGGTTAGCTGGGCGTGGTGGTGCAGGCCTGTAGTCCCAGCTACTAGGGAGGCAGAGGTGGGAGGGTTACTTGATACACTGTCTCAAAAAAAAAAAAAAAAAAAAAAAAAAAAAAAAAAAAATATATATATATATATATATATATATATATTTTAAAATTGTAACATGGGTATTCTCCTTTACAGCCACCCTTAGGGAAGTACGTCTATATTGATTTGTAAGTCAGACATTCTTTGGCCGTATAAGTCACAAGTCTTAACCAGTATCTTAAGCAGGTGTGGTAATGACTACAAAAATGTGCTTTTTCAGGATGAGAAGATGAGGGAGAAGGTTTAAACCATTGTTGGATTGTGTTAAGAACTCGGAGAGGAAACCACAGGGGGAGAATGTGCTGCAGAGGCTATTGTCTGGCTTCCTGGAGTAAGGACCAGAGCCAGAGAGCCAAGCCCTCCTGGCTTTGCTGAGTTCTGTGCTTGCCCCTGACACCAGCCTGTCTGCCTGCCTACCTGCCTTGTTGCTCCTGACTACAGTGGGCTCAGTCTTCCCTGTTTTGTGATGGATGGGCAGAGGAACACTAGTGTTGGGAATTTTGTCCAGTGTTGGAGGGATCATATGGTCTGTGTCAGAAGGCTAGAGTTATTTATAGTGGGAGAGAAGCCCAGGAGCATGGCACAGGAAGAACTGATTTCACACCAGCTTCAGCGCCTGATGATGGCGAGGACCCAGATTTTCCTTTGAGTATCTGAGAGCAGATCAGTTGTTTTTCCTATTTGACCCACGAGCTGTGAGATTAGGGACCATGTTTTCCAAGGCCACTGTGGCCCAATGTGGGTAGGGCAAGAGTGAGAAGGATGACCATTTTCTTCTTTCTTGATTCTAGGCTTTGTGATGTGTGGTATGAAAGCTCCATCTGACTTTTGAATCTTCTTTTATTGAACTGGTGAAGAAGGCACCAGCTGTGTAGGGTGGAGGAAATAAGGACCTGTTAGACTGGTCTGCTTTACCCGCCTCCCTCCTCTCCCCTCTCCCCACCCACCCCCACTCTGGGCAGGGAGGCTGAAACTGCTGCTCGCTGGGCTTTGCCAGCTCAGTTTCTCCTCATGGGGCAGCTCCCCACCTGGGAGCCTGCAGACTCACCGAGCTTCTGTGGGAACCATGCTGCAGGTGGGGGCAGGTGCTAGGAACTAGGCGTGCCGCTTGCCCTAACAGGGGCTGTGTCTACTCCAGGCTGCTCAGACTAAGGTTGCGGAGCTCTGGGGCCTGTTGGAAATAGACCGTACCTTTCCCTGTGCCTCGTGGCCGCATTTATGGTATGTAGAGAGTCTGGGAGGGGCCAAGAGCTTGTAAATTGTGAGTAAATGAAGTCTAGGGAGAGGATCCTTCCCAAGGGCACTCTGAGTCCAGGGTTGTCATGTTTCTGAGGTGTGCTGCTCCTTAGTACCTTGATTTCTGGAGTTGTCTCCTAGGGTGTTTTTTAATCTTTTCAGCCTTAGGCAGGAGAGATTTTTCTGGCCTGGTGTTTAGGCTTGCTAGGTGAGGTTTACTTCTGGAGCCAGACTTTTAGGCAGGTTGTCTTGACATAAGCCAAGGTCAGGAAGCTATCTTCAGGACACACAGACGATGCCCACTTCCTGCTGTGGTCTTGAAGAGGGCCGGAAGGCTTGTGAGCACAGAAGCAGTGAGGGCTGTCGCATCCACACAGGGCAGACACTCAGGACTCCTCTCCAGTGCCTCATTTAATAAGCATGGAAACAAAGGTCCCAAGAGGGTGAATGACTTGCCCAAGGTGATATAAATTGTTTGGGCAGAGCTGGGTCTAGAATGGATCTTAGGGCCTTTGGCATCGTACCCCCCATTACCATCACTTCAGAGGGGCTGGCTGCAGTCCTCATGGCAGAAGGCAGGCTGGGAAAGGACAAGTGGAAGGGCAGCAGGCGCTAATTCTACACATCAGAGAGGAGCTCTGACATCCTGCCAGAGACCTTGTACATAGAGGCGCCAGAGGCCCTTGGGAATGATTCTTTATTTTGGGTTTTTGTGGAGACAGGGTCTTACTATATTGCCCAGGCTGGTCTCAAATCCTAGACTCAAGTGATCCTCCCTGCTGTGTTTCCAAAGTGTTGGGATTACAGACATGAGCCGTGGTGCCCAGCCGGGAATGATTTAAAAGTGGTCACCAGCATGCTAGCCCTGACCCAGGCTGAAAGGGGTCACACGGAGCAGAGCTGCGTAAAGGGCTTTTGGGTGAGGAGTCACTCCGAGAAAAGCAAGAAGATTCTGACCCCGAAACTTCCCATCATGAGTTAGGAAAGCATTTCTGGAGAGCCTGTTAGGTGCCAGGCTCTGTGCCTGGGCCCTGAAGACACAAAGTGATTTAGTCTTGAAAATTCCCTTATGCTGCTCTCAGTCTGTGTAATAGTGAACAAGACAGCCAACAGGAGCTGTGAAGCAGACAGGCCATTCAGCAGCAGTGAAGTGCTAATGCAGGAAGCCCTGAGCTGGGAAGTGTCCAGAGAGACCCTGGGAAGTGATGCATGGAGCAGGGAAAGCTTCCTAGTGGAAGTGATGTGTGAGAGGCTCACCACGAAGAGGAATGGGAGTGGCTGCTAGATGGAAAGTGTTTCCAGCAGTGAAAAGCTGTGGCCAAGATCTGGAGGTCTGAGAGATCATTCTACATTTGAAGACAAGGTGGCTAGAGCCTGGAGTGAGACTCTAGGAAGGGAAGAGAGTTAGCGTGGAGCTGCATGCAGAGAAGGGGACACAGCCAGCTCATAATACAGTTGGTTGCAGGAAAAAGTCTAGAAACCATGTGGATCTAATCGGAATATCAATTTAGATAAACATTTTACATGTATAAGTGTATGTAGATACACACACATAAAAATCAGTTGTGTGTGTGTGCGTGTGTGCATGCATACACAAAGTATTTTTTTTTTCTTTTTTTTTGAGATGGTGTCGCCCTGTCGCCTAGGCTGTAGTACAATGGCGTGATCTCAGCTCACTGCAACCTCTGCCTCCCAGGTTCAAGCCACTTTCCTGACTCACCTTCTAAGTAGCTCGGATCATAGGTGTGTGCCAACATACCTGGCTAATTTTTGTCTTTTTTTTTTTTTTTTTTTTTTTTTTTTTTTTTTTTTTTTTTTGAGACGGAGTTTCGCTCTTGTTACCCAGGCTGGAGTGCAATGGCGCGATCTCGGCTCACCGCAACCTCCGCCTCCTGGGTTCAGGCAATTCTCCTGCCTCAGCCTCCTGAGTAGCCGGGATTACAGGCACGTGCCACCATGCCCAGCTAATTTTTTGTAGTTTTAGTAGAGACGGGGTTTCACCATGTTGACCAGGATGGTCTCGATCTCTTGACCTCGTGATCCACCCGCCTCGGCCTCCCAAAGTGCTGGGATTACAGGCTTGAGCCACCGCGCCCGGCCTTAATTTTTGTCTTTTTAGTAGAGGCGGGGCTTCACCATGTTGGCCAGGGTGGTCTCGAACTCCTGACCTCAAGTGATCTGCCCGCCTCAACCTCCCAAAGTGCTGGGATTACAGGCGTGAACCACTGTACCTGGTGAAAGTTTTTATTAAGGCATGTCTTGAATATAATGCCATTGCTTCCTTTTCCCAGTGTTGGTTGTCCTTTTGAGATGACTGTTGGTGCTCCCCTCACCGCTGTGTGCCATGTTCTAGAGTAAGAGGGAGTGTTTTTTCTGGGTGCAGGTGTAGGTGAAGAGTAGGCAGTCTAAGATTTCAGTCCTTGGCTTTTGCTCTGCAGCAAGGGCTGGCTGAGGGCACTGTGAGTCTTCTTCAGGCTCATGAGTCAGGCCCACTTTTCCTTTTCTCTGGAGGGAATAGCTCAGAGTACACTGCTGCCACCAGAGGTTCTGCAGGCTTTTCAGAGGCAGCCAGTGGAGGCTGATGGTAGCAGTTGGTGAGAAAGAGGAAGTACGTAGTGGCCATTCCTCCTGCCACTCCTGACAAATATTTCTGTCACTAAACAGCACCTCTCTGTGGCAGCCTGGGACTCTGCCACCAAAGAGAGGAAAGGGAGGAGCTTTCCTCTCTCTGTGGGAGGGCCCGTCATCTATGGCTTCCGCTCTGCCCTTGGCCACAGACTAGATTGCACAACACAGCCAATAAGAGTCCCTTTTCCCTCTTATCAGTGGCACAAGTGCTTTGAGTGGCAGACCTTAACTTATAGGGTTGTAGAGGTGACTGTGTTCCACTCTGCAGGGTCCAGGGCACAGCTGGCCAAGCGTGTGAAAATTGACCTAAGGTTAGAATGTGATTGTCCTACTGGGAAAGGTTTCCTGGGACAGCATTTCGCTTCTGACTACATAGGCTGTTGTCTATCCTGCCAGGGAGTGAGTTTTGTTTCCATGCTTGTCCAGCCTTTACTGCTTTCCCTTCTGCCTTTTCCCAGAGGCCACAAACCTGCACACCTCCTGTTATGTTCTAGTTCTGATAGGAGTACCATTCAAAGTTCTTGGCAGGGGACCAACCCACTTCTACCCTGGTTGGTTTCCCCTCATTTTCCCAGCTTGTTTGATGTGCACGATCTCCAGAATTCTTATGCAGCCCGTTGGCTCTGTAGTGCCCAGAGATTGGAGCTTCTGCAATAGGAGCCCCGCTGCTTCCCTCCCTGGTTTTAGGGGTGGGGCTTGAAAATAGAGAATCATAATCTCCCTTCCTCCTCCTCCTCCTCTCTCCCACTTCTCCCTGCCCCTCCCCCCACCCCCATGCTGCCAGGCAGACTGGAGTGACCAGCTCAGAGAGGGACTCAGTCCACCTCCCTGCTCTGCATGTCAGCAGTGATCTGGAGGAGATTCCTGGGCATGTGAGTATGTGAACTCTGGAGCACGTTACTCTCCCGGGCTGGCACTCTGTGGCAGGTGTATGCACTCTTCTGCTGTTACTGGAGACCAGGCTCCCTAGGGGTGGTGGTGACCCAGCTAGATGTCTGCCAGGTCTGCCCAAGGCTACCCTGTTTTTTAATGCCTTGGGAAATGGAAAACATTTCTAAATATTCCTGTTCTATAGAAGAACTGGCCAAGTGGTTTGGGGAGTTTCTTCTTGGAATCCCTTGGAGTACAATATCCCTTTTTTCCCCAAATCCAGGTTCTTTAGTTCCTAAGCTGGGTTCCCTTGTCACTAACTTACTACCTTCAGTTTTCTTAGGTTGGGTGCATCTTTCCCGGCCTCAACAAGACTGTGGATGGAAGGTCAGAAGGGTGGTGGCTGCTCCTGTGCGAGAAAGGGCATGTTGGAGTGGGAGCACAGTTGCCAGCAGCTGCTTCCCGTTCCCCCTTTGGCTGATAGAAAACGGGCTTTAGCCTTCTGCCAACCTCCACAGCCAGCTGTGGGAAAACCCAAATGGAAACATCCTCTTGCTGCTAAATAAGACTTGAGTGCCTAAGGCAGACACCAGCCCGTAGCAGTCCAACCTTGCTGAACTGGGAGGATTGGTTATTTTATTTATTTATTTATTTATTTATTTATTTATTTATTTATTTATTTATTTATTTGAGACGGACTCTTGTTCTGTCACCCAGACTGGAGTGCAGTGGCACAGTCTTTGCAACCTCCGCCTCCCAGGTTCAAGCGATTCTTCTGCCTCAGCCTCCCTTGCAGCTGAGACTACAGGCATGCACGACTACACTTGGCTAATTTTTGTATTTCTGGTAAAAACAGAATTTCACCGTGTTGGACAGGCTGGTCTTGAACTCCCAACCTCAGGTGATCCACTCACCTCAGCCTCCCAAACTGCTGGGATTACAGGCATGAGCCATGGCACCTGGCCTAAGGATTGGTTATTTAGAGGCTATGACAAATGGTTTTGTAAAGGAGCAGTGGCAAGGGTCTAACTTCACAGAGCCAGGGGTCAGCTTCTGCACCATAGCCATATAGCTTCTGCGGCCTCTGCTGCCTGAGGCCAGGGGCTCTGATGCTGACCACCTTTCCCTCTTCCTTCCTGTGTTTTGCCGCCAGTGACCGTCATTGTCAGGCTGACCCGCTGGTTAGAGAGGATGACTCTGGCCTGGTGTCTAGACTCCCTGCTGCCTGATCCCCTCTGCTCTAGAAATGCATCTAAAAGTGATTACTTTCCTCCCAATTCCAACATTGATTAGGGCAAGATGTGGTCACACAAAGTTCTGTTTTGGCATTTTGCCTTCTGTTTGGGAGTTTAGGCATCTGAGAATTGAATGCTTGCTTTATATAAATATACCCTTAAGACATCTCTTTTTTAAGCCCTACATGCTTTGCTTGGGTGTTAATTGAACTTGGGGATTTATAGGGACCCTATGTTGCTTATCGCCCTAGAATTCCCTCCACTTCACTCCCAAAAAACCCAAAGAACACTGGAAAAATTGAGCAGTGCCTCAAGGTCACTTGATCATAAGTAGTATTTGGCATAGTTAGCTGGTTTGATGTTTGGTGAGAGATTTCTGCTTTATGTTTGAGCAAAAGATTTCTCGGTGGGAGGCCTCTGTGCTGTGTTGCCAATGCTTGCCCTGTGCACAGGGTTTCCCCCTCCCCTCCCTTGACGGGTTGTTTTAATCCCCTTGCCTATAAACAAGTGCAGCAGAACGTGTCGGCCCAGCTCACATGACCTTGGTTGTCTCTTTATGGGGTAACCAGCATCAGCATTAGATACCACGGTCACTTGACATGGTAGAGCTGTCAGGGTAAAGAGTGGAGACACCAGCAGGAAGCCTGGTCTGCCAAGGAAAGTAAATGGGAGTGTGTGTGAGGCCTTAGGACCAGGTGGGAAAAGTCTGCTCCCATGGGATAGGGCTTTCAGCTGTGAGAAGAGAACAATTTCATTCCTTCTCTTTTTTTTTTTTTTTTTTTGAGATGGCATTTCACNTTTTTGAGATGGCATTTCACTCTTGTTGCCCAGGCTGGAGTGCAATGGCGCGATCTCGGCTCACCACAACCTCTGCCTCCCAGGATCAAGCAATTCTCCTGCCTCAGCTTCCTAATTAGCTGGGATTACAGGCATGTACCACCACACATGGCTAATTTTGTATTTTTAGTAGAGATGGGGTTTCTCCATGTTGGTCAGGTTGGTCTCGAACTCCAGACCTCAGGTGATCCACCTGCCTTGGCCTCCTAAAGTGCTGGAATTACAGGCATGAGCCACTGCGCCTGGCCCTTCTCCTTTTTAAAGAGACCATCTACTCTGTTGCCCAGGCTGGAGTGCAGTGATGTAATCAAGGCTGACTGCAGCCTCAACTTCCTTAGCTCAGGCAATCCTTCTGCCTCAGCATCCTGAGTAGGTGGGACCACAGGTGCATGCCACCATGCCCAGCTGGTTTTGTTGTTGTTGTTGTTGTGATGGGGATCTCATTACATGGCCTAGGCTGCTCTCGAACTCCTTGCCTGAAATGATCTGCCCACCTCAGCCTCCCAAAATACTGGGTTTATAGGCATGAGCCACTGCAGCCAACTTTCATTTCTTCTTTATCCCCCTAAAATTTCTACTTCTGGCATCTTGTTTATCTTTCTCAAATCCTGTCTGCAGGGGCCTAGGACATGCAGCTGTTTCAGGAAACTGCCCCTGAGATGGGGTAGATCTGTGTGTGCTAGCTCATGGGCTACAAAACCTAACACCAAAAATCCCATCTTCCTAAACAGTGATCCTGTTATTGTTGTGTGAAGGACAGCTGGCAATGGGGGCCTGGCTGCCAGAGAGGCTGCTGAATTCTATGGCAGCCACACTCAGGAGCTGGAAGTGTGGCTAAGCTTTCACCAGCACCATCACTTCCCTCCCCATAAACATGCACACAGATTTCCCTTGTCTCACAGCTGAAGAGGCAGCGCCCAGCTTCAGTAAGCACTGTATATGAAAATGGACTTATTCTGGCCACACGGTGCGCACGCACGTGTGTATGAGAGAAACACTGATCACATTTCCCATCATGACTGTTGATTTGCAAAGTTTTCAGGTCCATACATCTAGGGTGGGATGTGTTTGTTTTCATCAGGAGATAGTAGAGTGGCCTTTTGTGGAAGAGATAAAATGGTTGAGCTGCTGGAACCTTTTCTAGCTCCCTTTATGCAACGGCCTTTCTGCCTGGGTACAGACTTGAGCTCAAGTCCAAGTTCGAGCCGTACGTGTAGATGACCAGAACTTAGCCTTCAACTGCAGGGCTATCTTGGGCCAGTTCGAAAACGTCCATCTCTTTTCGGAGATGCAGAGAATTTGTGGTGAGCTTTGGGTAAAGAAGTTCAAGCTGTATCTTCTGGCAACCTACAGAACAAGTTGGGAAAGCATATGTAATTATAGAAATAACCAGCATATTGCCAGGCATTGTCCTCAGTGCTTTGGATGGTGTGGATATTTGGTAATTTCTGGTTCTCTACCTTCTGTTTTCAAGATTTGGTAGGGACCCCTTTATGCCTTTGGGGTTCTTTTTCCTTGGTAGTTAGTATGAACTATGTAGAATACCAGAATGAGTAGACATAGCCTGCGGCCACCCAGCTAAATTCTACTGTTGATCCTGGGTGGCTTTCTTCTTTGGGTCTTCATTTATGCCACCATACCTATTGCCAGTTAGAGCTGCCTTTTAGGATTTGTTGGGTGGGAGCGGTATTCCTCTTGGAGCCATCTTTTCTTCCCTGCCATCTCTGACTGATTTCAGAAGTAGAGAGCTGCAGACTTGGCTGCTTGCCTCCTTCAAAATACCCAGCATTCCCTTGTCCACAGTCTGTGTAGCAGCACATGTAACAATGCCCAAGAGCGGCCCCCTTCCTCCCAGCACCACCTGTTAATTGATGGTTCTAGTTCCTGAGGACTTCTACCAGTGTATGAGCTAATCTGCACCAAAGAGTGCCATTCCCAGGTTCACACCACAGAAATTACAAAGCTCAAAGCCCAGGTCTTCTGCTACCTTGGGCCATCCCCTTCTCTTGGAAACCAATTCAATCAGATGTTTTTTTTTTTTTAGACTGAGTCTTGCTCTGTCAACCAGGCTGGAGTGCAGTGGCACAATCTTGGCTTACTGCAGCCTTAACCTCCCCAGGCTCAGGTGATCCTCCCACCTCAGCTTCCTGAGTAGCTGGGACTACAGGCGCTTGCCACCATGCCCGGATAATTTTTGTGTTTTCAGTAGAGACAGGGTTTCACCATGTTGGGCAGGCTGGTCTCAAAACACCTGACTTCAAGTGATCTGCCTGCCTCTGCCTCCCAAAGTGCGGGGATTACCAGCGTGAGCCACCATGCCCGGCCCAGACTCTTCGTAGGATGCTGAAAGGATGAACTAAGCATAAAAAGTGCCTTTAGGCCTGGTGCAGTGTCTCACGCCTATCACTTGAGAGCAGCCTGGGCAACATGGGGAAACCCCATCTCTACAAAAAATACAAAAATTAGGCCGGGCACAGTGGGTCACGCCTGTAATCCTAGCACCTTGGGAGCCCGAGGCAGCCAGATCAAGAGATCGAGACCATCCAGGCCAACATGGTGAAACCCCGTCTCTACTAAAAATACAAAAATTAGCTGGGCGTGGTGGCGCGCACCTGTGGTCCCAGCTACTTGGGGGGCTGAGGCAGGAGAATCACTTGAACCCAGGAGGCGGAGGTTGCAGTGAACCAAGATCGCCACTGCGCTCTAGCCTGATGACAGCAAGACTCCATCTCAAAAAAAAAAAAAAAAAATTAGCAGGGCGTGCTGGTGGGCGCCTATAGTCCCAGCTACTCAGAAGGCTGAGGTAGGAGGATCACCTGAGCCTGGGGAGGTTGAGGCTGCAGTGAGCCAAGATTACTCCACTGTACTCCCACCTGGGTGACAGAGTGAGACCCTGTCTCGGAAAAAAAAAAAAAGTGCCTTTTCTTTTCCTTTTTCTTCTTTTTTTTTTTTTGAGACAGTCTTGCTCTGTCGCTAGGCACCAGGCTGGAGTGCAGTGGCGCAATCTCAGCTCACTGCAACCTCCAGCTCCTGGGTTCAAGCAATTCTTTTACCTCAGCCTTCCAAATAGCTGGGACTACAGGTGCGTGCCACCATGCCCAGCTAATTTTTGTATTTTAGTAGAGACGGTTTCACCATGTTGGCCAGGATGGTCTCGATTTCTTGACCTTGTGATCTGCCTGGACTCCCAAAGTGCTGGGATTACAGGCGTGAGCTACCGTGCCCGGCAAAAGTGCCTTTTAATAAGGCAGATGTAATAGAAAATGGCCGTCATCTGGTTTGGCATACTCCACTCCTGGGTAGAAAGTACAAACAGCTAGGGCCCCTTGGAGCAAAATTGTCATTGCTGCCAGTAAATAAACAGCAGTTTTGGCTTTGAGGGGCACCTTCAGCCTAAAGCCATAAGCTGACATATACTCAGTCTCACTGAGAAGCTTGAGCTTTCCGCTCTTCCCCTAACTGCTGACAAATGAATCCTCCATTGATCTGGCAAGCTGGCCAGGATGCCTGCCCAGGCCATGGCCACTTAGTAACAGGATTCAGCCCTCAGCACAGGGTTGAGACTGCAGTAGCAGTGGCAAGCCCAGGAAGGCAGGTTTGCAGCACAACCCCTGCGTCAGTTGCCTAGTAGGAGAGACAGTTGCAAAGAGCATTTGCCCCTGATACGTCAGGGCACTGTTGCAGGTTGTCTTCTTTTCTAGCTGGAAGTTGTTCTACCTGGTCTTGCTTAATTAGCTCTTCTCTCTTGCGAGGCAGCACCCATTCAGAATTCTTTTCCTCCAGCCTCATTCCTCATCTACATCTGGGTTTGTATCTTCTCAGACCCTCTCTCCGGCCTTAAGTTCTACCCCAAATGCTTTGAAGCTCTCTTTTTCAAGTCTTATTTCTGAGACGAGTCTAGCTCTGTTGCCCAAGCTGGAGTGCAGTGACGTGATCTCGGCTCACCGCAGCCTCCCCCTCCCTGGTTCAAGTGATTCTCCTGCCTCAGCCTCCTGAGTAGTTGGGATTACAGGCACCCACCACTACGCCCAGCTAATGTTTGTATTTTTAGTAGAGACTGTTTCACTGTGTTGGCCAAGCTGGTCTCGAACTCCTGACCTCGTGATCTGCCCACCTTTGCCTCCCAAAGTGCTGGAATTACAAGTGTGAGCCACCACACCCAGACTTTCAAGTCTTCTTGATTCAAGCTCTCATCTAAAGCTTGGAGGTTAGGGAGCCCCAGTGTCTGCTGCCCATGGTGCTTGGAGAGCAAAGATCTGTTCCCAGGTTCTGAGTTGGAACTCTGAATTCATTTCCTGTTCTGGGTGATGGTTTAACTCTTAAGTACTTGAAATACTATGCTAATACCTCATGGGCTGGCCAGAGCACCTAGCTACCATTTGTAACATGCTTCTCTGGAAAAAGAATGCCTTCTCAGAACAGAACTTTTGGTAACTTGGGGTTTTCTTGACTAATATGCTGCAACAGATTTGCATTTGCCTGTGGAAGTGTCTATTTTGTATTCAGCCGGGTGCAGTGACTCATGCCTGTAATCCCAGCACTTTGGGAGGCCGATACAGGCAGATCATTTGAGGCCAGGAGTTCCATACAAACTTGGCCAACATGGTAAAACTCTGTCTCTACTAAAAATACAATAAATAAATAAATAAATAAATAATCTGGGCCTGGTGGCGCACGCCTGTAGTTCCAGCTACTGGGGAGGCTGAGGCAGGAGAATCACTTGAACCTGGGAGGTAGAGGTTGCAGTGAGCTGAGATTACACCAGCATGGGTGATAGAGTGAGACTCTGTCTCAAAATAAATAAAGAAATAAAAATTTTAAAGTATCATATTTTGTGATCATAGCATTATCTATCACACAAGTAAGTTGTCCTCCTATATGCCAAATGACAAAAAGGAAGCACCCTCCTCTCCCCAGAAAGGTTGCTAGAGAGCTACCCCTGCCTTCTGTGATTGCCTTGAGGGGCAGGTTTGTCTGGGTTCTCCATGTCAGCGGATTTGATCCATGGTTCCATAGGACCTGAAACAGAATGCCCTCATTCCACAACTTAGGTGTCCTCTCCTGCTTGGGTTTTTAATGATCTACTGTAGGAGAACAATAGCATCTCTCCCTATCAGCAGGAGCAGCCCAGTAAGGGCTTGCTTCTAGAAAGACCAGCCAGTTGGATTTTCAGTGGTCACTTAAGTGGAGTAGCCACGTTGCAGCCTGGCGCAGCAAGGAGACAGTTCTGAGGTTAGGGTGGCAGTGATAGCCTTGGGTGGTTTCTGATGTGCTCTGACCTCTGGCCATGGTGACTTCTGGGGCAACAAACTTTGTCCCAGTGTTTTTTCTGACATTTCCTCCTCCTTATTCAACTCCCTCTTTGAAGCTGGAGGAGTAGGAAGGCAGTATTTGTTCACTTCCAAAGGAAGATGCAGCAGAAAGAGGCACATGTCTTGTTCTGCACCTTCCAGCAGCAATGCTGGGACTGGGAGGTCTAGAAGGCCTGTTTCCCAGCTCCAGGCTGGATAGTATCCTCAGCATACAAGCAAGTTTTGAGGAAACCACATTGGAAAGGGCAGAAACAAAGGGTTAAATCTGTACCCAGGTAGAAAGGCTGTTGCATAAATGCTGAGAGAGTTTTTTTAAGATCTCATGCTTCTTTTTTACTTTGTGTTGGCAAAAACCCCAGGAGAAGATGGGAGATTCTGGGAGGAGATGATTATGCTGGGTGAGTCAACTGAGCTCCCCAGCTGCTGTTTTTAGTTCCTTTGCTTTTCTGTAACAGGAGGCAGTTTGAGGAGGGGTTGGGGGCAGGGTGGGAATACTGATTTGTGCATCAGGACAGGAGGCAGGTGTGTATGGGTGAAATTATTTTGACACCCTAGAGTTAACAGTGCCTTACAGTCAGTACATTGGTTCAAGTAAGAAACATTAAAGCAGAACTCTTAGTGTGGCAAACAATAAATGAATGTCTTCTAGATTCTTACACAAGTCACTCTCTGTCCCCAATTGGTAGCTCTTAGAATGGCTTGAGTTGCATTCATTGTCACAGCAAAACACAATGGTTTTGATAGCAAAGCAGTAGAGAAACTGAATGTAGAGAGGCAGAACTGTCTTAAGTGGGAGGGCCTGGTGGTTGTCATGGGCAGCAGGAAGTTTGAAGGAGAGGGTTTTCCCTCTGATGAAAGGAGGGCTAGGGTTTGATTCAGGGAAGCAAGTGGGATGGGCCCTGCTGGTCCCTGGCTGCGCCTCTATTTTGAGTCTGTCTCCAGCTCACCTTGGTGACTACCTTTCATCCATCCCTGGGATAGGGGGATCTCGTGGCCCACTACCCACATGGGTATTTTCTGCCGAGTACACTGATGTGGGCTGTCACTTGTCAGTTGTGGGTCCCAGAGACTGTCATGAAGACACCCCAACACACTTTCTTATTTATTCATTTGTATACATTTATTTATTCAGTACTTTTTTGAATACTGTGCTGGGCATTGTTCTGGCACATGAATAAGACAGACCTGGCCGGGCACAGTGGCTCATGCCTGTAATCCCAGCACTTTGGGAGTTTGAGGCGGGCGAATCACCTGAAGTCAGGAGTTCGAGACCAGCCTGGCCAACATGGCGAAACTCTGTCTCTACTTAAAAAAAAAAAAAGTACAAAAATTAGCCGGGTGCGGTGGTGGGCACCTGTAATTGCAGCTACTTGGGAGGCTGAGGCAGGAGAATCACTTGAACCCGGGAGGCGGAGGTTGCAGTGAGCTGAGATGGCACCATTGCACTCCAGCCTTGATGGCCAGAGAGAAGCTTCATCTCAAAAAAAAAAAAAAGACCAAGATCCTTCCTTTTGTAGTGTAGTGTAGCAGGAAGGACAGATAGTAACCAACCAACTTCAAGGGCAACAGATGCCTTGAAAGAGGGGAAATGGGACTGATGGCAAGAGGTTGTGATCTTCCTTTCTCTACCCTTATCTCTTGTGAGAGCAGGCAACTTTAAAGATCAAAAAATTGTGCCTCTCTTGTTAACTAAGCATTGTAACATGGGCGTAGGTGTGGGTACTGTTGGGCACTGAGGGTATATAGAGGTGAGGGAGACACTGGCTCTAATCTGTCAGAGCATGAGGGGATTAAGGTAGGGGGACACAAACAAGAAATTAATGGGGCTGGGTGTGGTGGCTAGCCCCTGTAATCCCAGCACTTTGGGAGGCTGAGGCAGGAAGGTTGCTTGAGCCCGGGAGTTTGAGACCAGTCTGGGCATGATGGCAAGATGCCATCTCTACAAAAAAAATGAGATAAAAAACTAGCGAGGCATAGTGGTACTCGCCTGTAGTCCCAGCTGTTTGAGAGGCTAAGGCAGGAGGATCCCTTGAGCCCAGGAGTTTGAGGATGCAGTGAGCTGTGATTGTGCCACTGTAGTCCAGCCTGGGTGAGAGAGCAAGACTTTGTCTCTTACAAAAGGGGAAGAAATGAAGGGTACAGATAGAGTGCTGTGAGAGTCTAGAGAAGTGAGCTACCACTCCCAGCTAAGACAGTGCCTGGATTTAAGATAAACAAGGGATGAGAGGACTTACCTGGATCACAGGAAGGCACACAGGATAGATGAGCACTTTCCTTTCAGTGTGTGTAGATCTGAGTAGCTGTTTGTACCACAATTCTGACCCATTCTCTTCTATTATTATTTATTTGTTCGATATATATATATATATATATATATATATTTTTTTTTTTTTAGATGGAGTCTTGCTCTGTGGCCTAGACTGGAGTGCAGTGGCGTGATATTGGCTTACTACAATCTCCACCTCCCAGGTTCAAGTGATTCTCCTGCCTCAGCCTCCTGAGTAGGTAGGATTACAGGCATGCGCCACCACACCTGGCTAATTTTGTATTTTTAATAGAGTCAGGGTTTTACCATGTTGGCCAGACTGGTCTCAAACTCCTCACCTCAGTGATCCACCCACCTCACCCTCCCAAAGTGCTGGGATTACAGGCATAAACCACCAATGCCCGGCCTGAAATAATAAAATTTTTAATCTTTTAGAAAATATGGAATGCGGCCAGGCATGGTGCCTCATGCCTGTAATCTCAGCACTTTGGGAGGCCAGGGCGGGCTGATCATGATGTCAGGAGTTCAAGACTAGCCTGACCAATATGGTGAAATCCTGTCTCTACTAAAAATACAAAAATTAACCGGGTATGGTGGCATGAGCCTGTAGTCCCAGCTACTCGGGAGGCTAAGGCAGGAGAATCACTTGAACCCAGGAGGCAGAGGTTGTGGTGAGCAGAGATTGAGCCCCTGCACTGCAGCCTGGGTAGCAGAGTAAGACTCTGTCTCAAAAGAAAAAAAATATATATGAAATGCTTCACAAAATTGTGTGTCATTCTTGCACAGGGGCCATGCTAATCTTCTCTGTATGGTTCCAATTTTAGTTTATGTGCATGTGCAGAATGGTGGAGCTGGGTTATCACCACAGGTCTAACTCCAGAATGACACCCTTCACTACTGTACCCTATACAACGCCCCAGTATATAGCAGCGGAGCTAGGAAGAGAAGCCCAGTGTCTAGAGAGCCCAGAAAATCTAAGAACATACACACTAGGCAAAGAAAACGGGGTTAGGAGGAAGCCCAGCCACTTCAGCTGCACTGGTTAGGATCTGCTATCTCCCCACAGTCCTCTGTAAAGTGAGCCAAACCTCTATGCTGCAGGCTGCCTTCTCTCTACCCCCACCACCCCCATCCCCCAAAGCCCTGGGCTACTGGCAGGCTGGCTCCCCTGTGATATGGAGGAACTTGCTGGTCTCCATGGTTACAATAACCCACTGGTATGGGAGGAACCACATAAAGTGTGAGGCTGGCAGTGTGAGCTTTCCCCAGCCCTTGGCACCATGTGGTACTGGTATGTCAGCTGTTTCTCTTGGACCTTTTCTGGCAGGAAGGAGTTAAGGAACTGATGAGGAAGGGAAGAACCCTGGCAGGACCACTGTCATCATCCTCTGGGCCACACAGAGGGCAGAGGCATGGGCACGTTGTCATTCACCTACTCCTTTTGCAGGATGGTTTTATGTTAGGAAAGAGGCTCCTCTATCGAGACCATCCTGGCCAGCATGGTGAAACCCTGTCTCTATGAAAAATGCAAAAAATAAGCTGGTTGTGGTGGCACACACCTGTAGTCCCAGCTACTTGGGAGGCTGAGGCAGGAGAATTGATTGAACCCAGGAGGTGGAGATTGCAGTGAGCTGAGATTGCGCCACTGCACTACAGTCTGGGCGACAGTGTGAGACTACATCTCAAAAAAAAAAAGGGGGCAGCTCCTCTTTGCCTGATTGCCCAGCCATGGCAAGAATTTGACTTTTCCTTGTTATAGAAGGAATACCAGGATGACAGGAATCAACTCAGCTACACTGGTACTTTCAGCCAAGTTCCTAGATATTGTAGCTTTTCCCAGAGCCCAGAGCCCTTGGAGACGGGAAATAATGGTTCCTACACAAAAGTGAAGCTAGGTAATAGGAGAATACATCAAGACATTACTGAACACCAGTTCTATGGTAAACACTGACGTGAATTTTCTTTTTTCTTTTTCTTCATCTTCTTCTTGAATTATCTTTTTTTCTTTTGAGACAGGGTCTTACTTTGTCGCCCAGGCTGGAGTGCAGTGGTGTGATCATGTCTCACTGCAGCCTCAGCTACTTCCCTGGGTTCGGGTGATCCTCCCACCTCTGCCTCCCAAGTAGCTAGGATTACAGGAATATGCCACCACACCCCAGCTAATTTTTGTGGGGTTTTTTTTGTAGAGACTGTGTTTTGCCATGTTGCCCAGGCTGGCCTTGAACTCCTAGGCTCAAGGGATCAGCCTGCCTTGGCTTCCCAAAGTGCTGGAATTACAGGCACGAGCCACTGTATCCAGCCAGATTTTCTTATTTAATCTTCACTCTAATTCTGCGAAATGGGTATAGCTAGTATCTTTACAACCCAAATGAGGAAACAGATTTGGAGAAGTCATGTCACTTTGCTCACATTCAGTCAGCTGGTAAGCAGCAGAGGTGGGCAGAGCAACTGCAGTTAAGTTTTTATTTTTGTTGTTTTCTTTTTTTTGAGATGGAGTCTCACTCTCGCCAGGCTAGAGTGCAGTGGCACGATCTCGGCTGTCTGCAGCCTCTGCCTCCCAGGTGAGATGATTATCCTGCCTCAGCCTTTCAAGTAGCTGGGATTACAGGCATGCGCTACCACGCCCAGCTAATTTTTGCATTTTTAGTAGAGACAGGGTTTCACCATGTTGGCCAGGCTGGTCTCGATCTCCTGACCTCATGATCTGCCCACCTCAGCCTCCCAAAGTGCTGGGATTACAGGTGTGAGCCACCGCGCCTGGCCCAACTGTAGTAAGTTTTCTATATAGTTTCCCTCTTCTGAGTTTCTGGAAAGCAGGAGCCACATCTCACTGAGCTTTGCAACTGGAGCCAGGGCTCCAGCGTACTGTTCAACAAAGGTTTGCTAGGGCAACAGTAGTTGGGGATTTAGAGAGCATACCCCAGCAAGCAGATTCTCAGGGATGAAAGTAGTCCTGGAAGCCTCCGAAACCCTGGTTGCTCAGTAAAATCCAGTATCAAGAGGAGCCCATCATTTCAGGTTGCTCTGAAGGCAGGAGATTTGGAGAGTGCCTTTTGCATTGTGGCTTCCAGGTCTGAAGGGGAGTGAGCTGGAGGTGGCTCTCTGTTCTTCCCTCTTATGCCATGTCAAGTTTTTCCCAGTCAGGCTTGAGGCCTGGGGCTGTGGGGAGGGGACCACCTCATGGCCCAGGCCATTGTGCTTATCTCCCTACCTACCTTGGGGTGAGGATTGCAGCTCAGAGAGCTAAAGGGCAGTAAATCACCTTGGTTTTGGCCTTGTGCTTAAGTTGCAGGCTCTTCTGGTATCCTTTGTGAGGGGGGCCCCTACCCTGGCTGGAAAGAGGGAGCAGCCCCTACCTCCTATCTACAATGGGATAGTAAAGGAATCTGTCTGTTTCTCAAGTAAAGCAGTCACAGTTAATTTTGGGGGTGGGAGCATCCAGCCTCTCCACTGGTAAGTGCCTGCCAGTTTTACAAGTTTGCTCCTCTGGTTTATTGACTCAGCAGTTGATAGCTGATAGTTGTTCAGAATCAAAGGATGCAAAGACGGTTCCTGGATATGGTGGAGGGGAGAAGGGTCAAAAAACTAGGGACTCCAACTTCCAGTTACAAGATGTCCCATATGGCTGTGCACAGTGTTTCACGCCTGTAATCCCAGCACTTTAGGAAGCCAATGTGAGAGGATTGCTTGAGCCCAGGAGTTCGAGACCAGTCTGGGCAACATGGCAGAATCCTGTCTGTACAAAAAAATACACAAATTAGCTGGGCTTGGTGGCACATGCCTGTAGTCCCAGGTACTCAGAAGGAAGATCACTTGAGCCCAGGAGGCAAAGGTTGTAGTGAGCCAAGATCGTGCCACTGCACCCCAGCCTGGGCAACAGAGCAAGATCCTGTCTGAAATAAATAAATAAATAAATATTGACTTGCCACAGGCACATGACTTTTTTTTAAGAGGAAAGTTTTAGCAAGGCGTGGTGGCTCATGCCTGTAATCCCAGCACTTTGGGAGGCTGAGGCAGGTGGATCACAAGGTTAAGAGATCGAGACCATCCTGGCCAACATGGTGAAACCCCATCTCTACTAAAAATACAAAAATTAGCTGGGTGTGGTGGCGTGCGGCTGTAGTCCCAGTTACTCAGGAGGCTGAGGCAGAAGAATCACTTCAACCGGGAGGCGGAGGTTGCAGTGAGGCAATATTGTGCCACTACACTCCAGCCTGGGCGACAGAGCGTGACTATGTATTAAATAAATAAATAAATAAATAAAGTTTTGTTCTGGGAGTGGCAGCTCACGTCTATAATCCAAGCACTTCGAGAGACCAAGGTGGGCAGATTGGTTTGAATTCATGAGTTCAGTACCAGCCTGGGCAAACTGGCAAAACCCTGTCTCTATAAAAAATACAAAAATTAGCCAGCCATGTTGCCGTGGGTCTGTAGTTCCAGCTACTCGGGTGGCTAAGGTAGGGTAATGCCTTGAGCCCAGGAGGCAGAGGCTACAGTGAGCCAAGATCACGACGCTGCACTCTAGCATGGGTGATAGAGTCATACCTTATCTCAAAAAAGAGAGGCTGGGCGTGGTGTCTCACATCTATAATCCCAGCACTTTGGGAGGCTAGGTGGGTGGATCACTTAAGGCCAGGAGTTTAAGACTAGCCTGGTCAAGGTGGCGAAACCCCATCTTTACTAAAAATACAAAAATTATCTGGACGTGGTGGCATGCGCCTGTAATCCCAGCTACTTGGGAGGCTGAGGTAGGAGAATCACTTGAACCCAGGAGGCGGAGGTTGCAGTGAGCCAAGATCACACCACTGTACTCCAGCCTGGGTGACAGAGTGAGACTGTCTCAAAAAAAAAAAAAAAAAAAAGACGAGTCTTATTCTCAGTCTGTCACCCAAGCTGGAGTACAATGCCTCGATCATAGCTCGCTGTTACCTTGACCCCCTGGGCTGAAGCAGTCATCCTGCCTTAGCCTCCTGAGTAGCTGACACTACAAGCCCATGCTATCATGCCTGGCTAATTTTCTAATTGGAGAGAGAGGGTCTCACTTTGTTGCCCAGGCTTGTCTTGAATTCCCAGGCACAAGTCATCTCCCACCTTGGCCTCCCAAAGTGCTGGGATTAAGGCATGAGCAACAGTGCCCAGCCCCATGTGGCCTTTGAGACAGAGTCTCACTCTGTCGCCCAGGCTGGAGTGCAGTGGCGCAATCTCTGCTCACTGCAGCCTCCGCCTCAAGCAGTTCTCATGCCTCAACCTCCGAGTAGCTGGGATTACAAGCACGCACCACCACACTCTGCAAATTTTTGTATTTTTAGTGGAGATGGGGTTTCACCATGTTGCCCAGGCTGGTCTCGAATGCCTGACCTCAAGTGATCCACCTACCTCAGCCTCCCAAAGGGCTGGGATTACAGATGTTAGCCACTGTGCCCGGCCCCCATGTGGCTTTTTATCTAAGTCCCACCCTGTCTCTTCCCAGCCTTTCTGTTTGAGGTCAGTGCTTTATACTTCCTCAGTTTATAAAACCCTTTACTGTCTCCCACAAATAGGATTGAGGAAACAGTTCTTCTGTCACATTGCAAAGCCCTGGTTAAATGAAGGGACTGGAAAAAACAAGCTGTTTGATCCTGCTCTGGTTCTCAGTCTACCAGTGAGTGAAGGGGCCGGAGGTCCCAGGAAGGCTCGAGCCCCGGATGCAGAATAAACTACAGCTGACCTCCTCCAGTGAAGTCAGGGCCCACTTTGAGGGGGCTGGAAAAAGGAAGGGTTGCCGTGGGACCACCGGCCTGTAGACAGCACTCCACCATTGGCCTAAATCACACATCATCGTTCATTGTCCCGAGCACCTTGCCTGAGTCTTCATACCTTCTCCCTCCTAACCTGTAGAGGAAGAGCCAGGGACTTACCTTCTTTTGGAGGAAATGAGAGCACAATTCGGCATCAAGAAGGGTTGATGAGAAACTGGTAAGGGGGATAGAGTGTCAGAAGCGGCAGAGTGCTGAAATGGTGACAGAAGCTCTGGGCTCCGGCCCCAGCTGGACTTAGAAGTGTTGAGATTTTGGACAAGTCTCGTAGCCTCTGAATGTCAGTTTCTCAATGGAAAACAGGGAGACTACCTGCCCTGTAGGTCTGTGTTTGGAGAAAACAGTGTAAGCGTTGCACATACAGTGATCAGAAATGTTGAATCTGCTGACCAGGGCTCATGGGTAAGGCAAACATTTCTTGGCCTCTCCTGAGTAGCATGGTCTTGCAGGGATGTATGCTTAAGTGCTGTGAGGGCACAGAGGAAGCTTTGCCCTTCCCTGGAGGGTTAATGGCTACCAACATGAGAAGGTCATGGAGTTCCTTAATGAAAAGGAGTCTGGCCTAGAGTCCTGGAATGAATGAGAAATAGATCTGAGATCCAGAGGAAAGGCTGCAACCAGCACATAGACAGGGGTGGTTGGTCTAAAGGAGAGCCTTCTCCAGATGAGAGATAGCCAACTTGCCCGGAGCTCACCGCATACCCAGATAGTGGGGGCTTAGCAGGAGGGGAAGGTGTGAGGAATCCCAGGCCTTTGGAATTCCTTGAGTAAGCAGTGTTGTTTTGAAGGTAAGGCAGGGGATTGGTGACTGGAGACTTAGAGATGAGTGAGAATCTAGGGGTAAACTTTCAGAAGCAGGCCTGGAAGGAACCTAGAAGGGACATTTGGATTGTTTATAGCTTTGGGGCAAAATCTAGGATTAAACATGATTTTATCATTGATAGAATGCTCTGAGTGATAGCCCATTATCTGGAAAACATAGACCTCTAGGGGGCTTTACATAGAGTCCCTGAACTCCCTGAAATTATATCCAAAGTATTTTGTGTCTAAATGGAATGCGCATGTTTCTAAGGTTAAGCACTGCTTTTTTAGGAAGTAGGAGGTCCATCCGCTGCTACTGTCGGCTTGCTGGTTTCTGCTTACCCTCCTCCCCACTTCGTTCTTGAGGGGGTGGTTTGCTGGTCTTTGGCAGGGCTGCCACTCCGGGTCAGCACATCTGAGTCACACATATTCCTCCCCAGCCCTATTCGAGACCTTGTTAAAGTGATCTGCCGCTACCCAAGTCCCACCTGCTACAGGTGAGATAGGGCTTTATGACAGCCGTGGCTGCAGTGAATCTCCTCGCCCTCTCACCAGCTGTTACCCAGCAAAGCACCTTGGGGAGGGTGGGGCAGCCCACTTCCGGGGAGGGAGGGAGGGGGAGGGGAGAAGGAAGTTGATCTAAACCCGCCTCTTTCTGTCTCCCTTCCTGCCCTATTCCCCTCCTGCCCCTTCCCTCCCACCTTGCTCCTGGTGTACTGTCCTGGAATTGCACGCACTTCCTGACCACCAGGCTCTGGCCCAGCGGGGCTTTGTCCCTGTTGCTCTCCTTGCCAAACCTCTCTGCTAGTGGTGGTTTCGGTTGCGACACTGTCCAGGTTCCCAGGCAGGAACCGCTCAGCCTGGCTGCTTAGCTACTTTTCACTGAGGAGGTGGTGGAAGGTGTCGGCTGCTCTGGCTGAGTAAGGGTGGCTGGCTGAGCCGGCAGCCCCCGCCCTGGGCCTGGCTCTTTCCGGCCTCTGTACTTTGCCCTCGCTGCCTGACAGGTTCTGCTGTGGGCTCTGCTGAATGGAAGTCGCTGGTAGTCCTTGTCCCTTTCTCCAGCCGGGTATGTTCTTCCCTTTTTCATTTGAGGATTGCCTCCACCTCTTTCTTCCCTCTCAACCCAAACATAGGATCTTAGAGAGTTGCTAAGTGGTGCCATGCCTGAGTCCAGCATAATAATATTCATGGGAACGGTGTCCAGATGTGGAAGAGGCATTGACGAGGAAAGGAAGAGGGGGCGCATACCAGAAGAGTCTCCCCTGAGAACAAGCAGCTGGACAAGTGGGCGAGGAGGGGCTGGTGGGAGGCAGACGCCTGAGTGAGGCCTCAGGGAGGATGCTCCGGTGCTACAGTGAGGGGGAGCCTAGGATCTGGGGCCGTCGGCCAGGGCTGGTGCCCAAGGGACACTTTTCTCCTTTGACTCCATAATGCCCGGCTTACTCTGCTTCTGGCCAGGGAGTATCACCCCTCCCAGTTTGGCCCCTCCCCAGCCCTCGGGAAGCCAAAGGACACTTGAGGCCAGCCCTGATTGCGGAGCCCCAAAGCTTCTCCAATGGTTGGTAGGCGCCTCCAGCATTAGGGCAGGGAGCCCTGCCTACCTGAGTCAGCGCCAGGTCTCTTGGGGTGGAGGCTGTCTTCTGGGCGAGCTGGTAACACACCTACCGAGTCTGAGATCCCAGACAGAAGGGCCCTGGCAGATCCAGTGGATGTGAAACTGTCTTTTTCTTTTCTCCTCCATGTCCTGCCCTCTCTCTTCCTCTCAGTAGCAGAACCCAAAGCTGTTTCAGCCCTACTTCTGAGTCAGGCCTGCTTAGTAACTGGTTGGTCTGCCTTTTGGTTCCAAATAACTGCCTTG